>NW_026947994.1:0-59043 GCF_034190915.1 Cavia porcellus
AACATGGCCTTTAGCAGAATTTCATAATTAAATTGAAATAAGAAAAATATAATCCTGCCCTGTTTGCTGTCAAATGAACCTAGTTTAATGGCTCACAACATTGAGAAATGAAGTCACAAACCAAAAGAAGTTCAAAAATTTTCTTAGAAAAAAAGAGAGAAGACTAGCCTTGAATTTTCAGGAGTGGTCTTCAGTATTTTGGCCACAGACCTATTGTCAGGGGTCATTTATACAGGAAAGCCACAATGTGGGTACAGTGTGTGTCTCAGACTACATTCAACCTATAAACTTATAGCTGCTTAACTAATATTACTCATCAGGAGAACAAGTCAGCCAGAAAAGGTATGTGGGAAGAACCAAGGCATTTTGTGGGAACAATAGTCCAGTTGTTCTGGTCATTGATTATGGTAATTGATGCCTAGCAGGACTTCCTGGAGGAGGTGGTGGTAACTGTAGTACATTTCAAGCTGTTGCTTTTCTCTTCAGGAGCATGTAGACCTGGTCACTGCATCTTCATCTTCAGTTCTGGCTTTCTTCAGCTGTGCCTGTTGCAGTGATTGTTGTATTTAGTTTTCTGCATTGACTCTTGAAGGTTCCAGTTTCCCTCTGATTGTATATCGATTTCTGTCTACATTGACATCCTTTGCTAAAATCACAATAGTATTTGAATGGATAAAGTGATGTTTATACATTTAAAATATTCATTAATACAGGCCAGGGCTTTAAGCTCAGCAGGCAGAAATGTCTGCCTGGAAAGTGCTAGGTTGTAACTTTGATCCCTGGTACCTATAAAAAAAAGTAATTTAAACTGCAAGGCAAGAAAATCATTTCATGTGTGAAAATGTAAGTTTACAAAATTTATAACTATGTCAATGGCAAATTAAACATTGTTAATAGTCATATTTAGTATCTAAAGTTGTTGGTTCTGGGGATTGAGGTCAGTGATACAAGAAGCTGCCTGGAGAGCACTAGGCCATGAGTTCAATCCCTCATACAAAAAAAAAAAACTTGCAGTTGTCAGTGATGCAGTGCTATGAGCACATTTACTGAAACTGATACTTGTTAATTAATAGGCTTCATGTTTCCTTTGTGGTCTATGAAATACCTGCAGATAACATGGCAATTACAGTAAATGATGTACTGTGCCCTACAGGATTGCTATTTTGTGAGTTGTTTTTATTTTTTGTTTTCCCACATACTTGAAAGTTGAAAATGTTGGCTGATGCTAGCTAGAAAAACTGTGATAATCATTTTATTCAATTTAGTGATATATTTCCCTATATTCATTAAGAACATTTTGTTTGCTCCAATTACCCCAAGTCAAACTGATAAACAATTCTTAAAGTTACAGGCAGCTGAGTTAGTTAGAAATACAGGCAACCATACCATGATATAGTGGAATGAAATTCCTGAACTTCTATGTCTGGTATGAATTTGTGTTCTCTAAAGTGCAAGAATGAATTTTAAGAACAACAGAGTTGAAGAGCAGAATATATTTATTGAGAGATAGAAAGTGAAAGTATTTTGCTCTAAATAGGATTTTTTCGAATTGGGAGGTGGAACCAGGGGACTTTTACCTTGAAGTCACTTTCCTCTCCCCTATTCAACCTACCTGTGGCCAGAAAAGAATCTCAATCAGCTACTTGCATATCAGCAATGCCACCTTTAATTAAGCACCACCCACGCCACAAACTATATGTATGCCACCTACATATTTCCAGAGAAAAAGCCAGACCCCCAGTGGTCATGGGGTTCTCCCCATATTCTTAGAATAAAGGCCATTTTGACTTTGTATTCTCTTCTTTACTACACCAAAAATCCTATCTGAAAGCTTCTATCTGAGAAAAACAGGAGGGATTCTGAGCCTCTAGTAAAAGACTCTGTCTTTTCTAGAGACCTTATAGAATAAAATCATGTGATGAGATAGGTTTAAAGTGGGTTAGGTTACAAAGACTACCAAGGAGGTAAATTAGCACAATAGAGAAGCAAAATATAAGAAATGTAAAAGTGGCCTTTTATTTATAGAATTTGGAGAGGAGCTCACAGCTACCAAGGGTTTGGCTCCCCACCCTCCCCCGAATGACTATGGGGTTATAGGGTATATGTGACTTTTGACAGGATGTGGTGCTTGGAGGGGACATTGATGTCATGCTAGGAGCTGATGGGAATTTTCTTTAGGCTCCTGGGAAAGAAACAGGAAGTTGTATTCAAGGAGAAAAGAGGAAGTGGCCATATGAGTAAGCATCCCTGATTTCTCATTCTTCCACCTTGAACTACAACCATGAAGTCCTGTAAGTGTTGAAGGTCAAAGCTCTTTCAAGTACATCCTTCGGTTTGAATGAAGAAATCAAAACAATAATTTTTGCTATCTGTCTTCCTCCATGGCTGTTGGTAAACCATTCATAAGAAATATTTTGAGTCAATTCCTTAATGCATGGTCCATACCATAACCAAAATTACAGATCAGTTCAGTTTCAGAAAAAGAAGCAGCACTTAAAGGCAGGGTTAAAGCCTTCAATGCAAGTATCCATGGCATGGTGAGATCAACAATGTGTGATACAAACTACTACTGATTTCTCTGACTTCAAGAAAGAAAAAAGTTTATACTAATATTGTTATCCTGGAATGAATCTCCCGGTCTACTATGTCTGATATTAGGATTTTGTCCTGTAAAGTCAAAGAATGAATTTTAGGAACAAGAGAAATTAAGAGAAGAATATACTTATTCAGAGAAAAAAGGTGCTTGACAGAGAGAAGGTATCCTGAGCAGGTTGCCAAAGACTGTCCATTCTAGGGACCTTTATAGAGTAAAATCATGTGGTGAAGTGAGTTTAAGGTGGGGAAAACTAGGAACTCACAATGCAGATGGGCATAAGGTGGCACAGAGTTATGGTAGCCAATAAGATTATAAGTTCAGGTAAAGTTGATTTAATTGGGAACAAAGGGGGAAGGGAGTCACATAGAAAGCAGGCATTCTTAGGCAGCTGTGTGTCTTCCCTTAGGGGTTTGGGAGGGTGACTCCTGAGTTCCTCAGGATGATAGGAACTATTTAGAATGTCAGTCTTTAGGATAAGGATACATTTCTTTAAATGGTGACTCCTGACTTCCTCAGAGTGCTAGGGAACTATTTAGAATATCAATCCTTAGGATATGGATGAATTTGCTTATCATTTATCTTGAGCCTTGGCCCATAGCATGAGGTGTCAGTCTTCTCCATAGTTGCAAGGTATCTGGTCTCCTGCATGGGCTCCTTGGGGGACCTAGCCATGTCTCATGCCAATAGTATTTAAATAACTCAGGACCGGCACTGTTTAGAAAATTCATTACAGATGTCTTGTGCTCTGGGTGAATGTTCTGGGGATAACAGTGTGCAATGTATATACCATTGTTGCCCCCTGATTGACGTGTTTTGGAATTTAATTTTAGTTGATGTGTTCTTTTTTCCTTGAAATCAAATGGATTTGAAAATTAAAAGCCTGAGGAAAGCTCTTCAGTACAAACACTCCTCTGTCGAGCTGAGATCACCACTGTAGAAGAATGGCAGCTCCAGAAGTCTCTGCAATGCAGTCTGTTATTTGGGATCCTCTCTTGCAGGGAGGGGCTCCTTTCCCTGTTTATTTTTGACTCAGAAGGACGACAGTAGAGCAGGAGTCAATCAGTGATGAAGGGGCAGGCTATATGAACTGTCCAATCAGGTGGGACACTGCTGGCTGTGACTTCTGTCTGTTCTGGTGGCTCAGCATGATTTACCTGTTCTGAGTACAACAGTGGTAGCAAAATGCTTGCTGGATCTCATTTAGTACTTTTGATGTCCTGTGGCCTGCTTGGCAAAGAACCTGAGAGATCCTGTAGCCATGGAATGGTGAGGTTGTGGATAGGCGCCCAGAAATAGCGTGGATTGGGCAAAACAGGTTACAAGTGTTTAGGAGTAGTTCCAGTGTCTGGAGCCTCAGGTATTTAGTTAGCTTCAGCTCCTGAGGTTCTCCAGCTTTGGCCATGGTTCATTCACTATCCCTTTTGCCTCTTGCTGTTGGCAAGGGTAATTTGGGGTCCCCAGAACCCTGGCTTCACTATTTCAGCAGCAGACTCAAGAATCATCTTTGAAATTCACTGCTAGCCTGGTAAGTCCACTATCTTAGTCATTGGGCGGAGCTTGGGAAGACCCTGACTATGATGCTTTTGTAGTTTGTAGAGCACTAATGAGCTAGGTCTATGCCCTCTTTCTGCAGAGGAGCAGATCTGGAATGTCCAGAGTTTATTAATGTCTATAATGCCGGGCCTCATAGCCACAATGGCTCAACTTAAACTTGGGCTTCTTTGTATTTATAGTGATCTCCTAAATTTATAGTATGTTCTCCTATTTCCATCCTCATGACAGGTAATGACAAAGGTCCTGAGAATTCAGAGACATGTAGTACTGTGGCTCAGCAGAGAAAGGCTTCTGAAACAACTGGTGAACTCCTGTGTATTATACAGATCAGTGCAAAATAATTTCTGATCATACTTAATTATTTAGGTGGCACAGACTAGGTTTGTGAGAATAGCCATAGAGTTTTGAATTCTGAGAAATATGAAGCAAATATGAAAGTGTTATCAAGGACGGGGTAAAAATTTGTGAAGGACAAATTCCAGAAAGGGCTACCTGTTAAATTCTCATCGAAAAATTCCAAAATTTACGCATTTGCATGGAAATATACATGTGATATCCTTCCGAATGTAAAGGAATAGGGGTGTCTCCTCTGAATTAAGAGCTGATTTAGTAGCTTGGTTGTTAATAGACAATTTAAATATGGAAATTCTGTACAATGGACTTATCTAAGTAGTGTAAATGAGAAGCCCTAAATAGAAATTTTGCAGTGATATTGTAGTTAGGCATGAAGGGTTTCCTGCTTAGGATGGATCAGAGGAGTGTGGAAAAGATGTGGAAGTGGCTGACAGGATACAGGCAGCAAATAGCAGGACATACAACAGAGAGCGTCTTCACTGAAATTCAGGTAGTTCTTAGAGTAAGTATGAAGTAAAGTTGGGTTCTGATTGCTTCATTGAGGTGATCAACACTAGCTCTGGCAACAAACAATCAGTATTCCACATCCCTGTCAACCCATAATTTTTGTGTTCCATACTTGAGATCTAATTTGATTATCTCGAATTATGCCCCAGTGTCATGAAGCTGAAATTTTCAATTTTTTTGTACCAAGGATCAAATGCATGACCTATGCTTTCCAGGCAGGTGTTCATGCCACTGAGCTAAATACGCAACTATGAAAATGTTTTCTGTGTAGTAAGGACGATACCCACATTGTTTCTGAGAAAGTGTTGAATATTGTTGGAATTTTTCTGTATTGTATGGCTATAATTTTTTTTAAAAGAAACCAAAGGTGTCTTATGCAGTCTCTTTTTAAGTTTCACTTTGTCTGTTTGGTGTCTCAATCAGGGTTTGTCTATTTTAGACAGCTCTGTAACTTAGGCTAGCCCCAAATTCAAGGAAGAAATCCTTCACCAGCCTCCCAAGATATATTTCTTATATTTGAATTGAAAGTGATCACTTGGTGACAGTGAGGTATAATTTACAGCTTGGGCCTGGTTTCATTTTATATACATATTTTTAAAATACAGCTGTTTTCCACTAACACTTGAGTTATTATTTATATACAATATTTGATGTTATTTATGTTTTGTTCTATGAAACTAAATTCATGTTTCAAAATGCTGCTTAAGTATATTAAGAACAAAGTACTCATTGGCCTAAATGAGATTTGAACAGACATCATCTGTAGTCTATCAAAGTGATTACTGAGATTTTTTATTTAATTTTGAAATTGGTAAAATAGAACAGAACAAGGCAGCATAAGGTCAACTAAGATCACACAGTGAAATTGGTACACATCTTCACAACAGGTTACTGGGATAACAGTAATAGGTATCACAGTATATTTTGTTATCTTTGTCATAGTTGTTCTTTAATCACATATGTCAAAATGAGATGAAATACAGAACATTATAGAACTTATCAAAACAGAATATTCAATTGAGCAGTACCATTAATCAGAATAGAGTGAAACAATAATAAAAACATTTTCCTTCAAAGAGATAGTAGAAGGAAGTCCCCCTTATTTGCTATGTTCAACTTCCCATGAGATGCTCAGAATTCTGGTTCCTATTTGCTAATGTGGGGTGACAGGAGAAGAGGGGTAGGGAAGTGGGATGTTTGATTCTAGGTGGTGCATCAGTAGGTTTGGGGTTGCTTACTAGGGAGGCAAGCTGGTTGTTTGGTTTCACAGCGCCCTAAGTTCCAACATAGAACGGATCTTAGGAGCTGCTGCTGGTTATCCCCCCGGAAGGGCTGCAGTTTTCCAGACCTCCACTGCTCACCAGGGAGGGGAGGTACTTGCTTGGCTTTCCAGTGTCCTAAGTTCCAACATGGCAGGGACCTTAGGAGCTGCTGCTGGTTATCCCCCTGGAAGGGCTGCATTTTTCCAGACTGCCACCGCTGACCGGGGAGGGGAGGTGCTTGCTTGGCTTCCCAGGCAATTGATGAGACATGTATCTGCCTCTGTGCTTTGTGGTTGCTGGTCCTGCAGGCTTCTCACTGTGAGCTCTGCTTCAGAGAAAGTGCACAGGGAATCTTGCCATGACTCAGCACAAGAATCAGTGCTCCTATTTGGCTGTTACATTAGCAGTGAATTGCAATCTAGCATCAAATTTGCTGTCTTCAAAAATGTGTATAAACACAAAATTAATGACCAAGACATGGATTTAAATTTGAACAAATCAGTTTTCATTCAGCTGTTTTGTTTGGATTTATTTGTTTAGTTTAGTTTTGTTTTATTGAGACAAGCTTTCTGTATGTATATCAGGTGGATTTGAACACCCTGTGGAGCCTAGAATTGCCCTGACCTCACTGATGCGTTCCTCTCTCTGCCTTTTGAGTGCTGGGTTTATAGATATGCACCACCACACTTTGATTTTGATTCAGATTTGTAGGAGAGAATTTAAGATATCCCAAACCTGGGGTCTCAACCTTCCTTTGAGAAATATATGTATGATCCTTTAGGAGGCAGTGACCTTTGAGGTTGTGGTTGTGAACTTCAGCAATGAGGAGTGGATTTTGCTAAGTCCATCCCAAAAGAACCTCTACAGAGATGTGATGGGTGAAATCTTTAGGAACATGGCTGCAATAGGTAAGGATGAAACCTTTTTGGCACTCATGCTGTCAGAATATTGTTTGTTGCTCATTAGTGCTGTTTCATTAAAAAGAATATGAAAATATTTTTAAAAATATCTCAGACCTGGACACATTATATCATAAATCTAAACAAAATCTATTAATTTGTATGCATTACTCAACTGAGTCCTGGTATTTCTATGTCTACAATTCAGGAGGACTTGGGGACATCAAGGAAGCTGAAAAAGAAGGCAAAATGTACTGGAGATACTTAAGGTAATTCACACTCACAAGGAGAGGAATGTTCCTGAGTAATTAGTGAGTCAGCAGAAAAGTGACCACCAAAGAAATGAGGCACCATTCAATTTAATGTCAGTAATATTCCCCAAAGATGTATAAGCTAGTGTATATATGAGGGAATTAAATCATGAAAATGTATGACATTGCATATAGTTGTATACGAAAGGCATACATTTTGAGTTATGACATTCTGCCTTCAGTTTTTCTACCCATATATACATGTGAATACAACACATTCATTATCTAATAATTGCTAAGATTGCAATAGAATTTGAAATAAAACTGAGTGCTCATGTTTCTAAGCCACGCTCTAGACAATCGTCGATTCTGACTAATATTCTTAGTAGGCAGTTGGAATGTTAGTGCACTCATTTTGAATATCAGTATGCAGTTGTCTCTAGAAATTGATCCCCTCATACTTGTCCTGAATATTTTCAAAATGACAAAATCTGCATAAAATACTGATACATGCTTATTCATATACAAAGCAAATCATGGTATAACAGATCAGACCTTGAAGCTTATCTATCTATCACTGGATTTGTAGAGAAGGAAAATGTTAATAGACTCTCTGTGATTGTGCATTCTTGTAAACCCAGCACACTAGGAATCAGATTTTGCAGAATGGCAATTTCAAGTTCAAACTTCACAGCTTAATGATCTATGAAAATCTCTTAAAATAGATTTTAAAAAAGCTATAGATTTATGCTAAGACCTGTTCTTCATTCCCAGCCCAGAATGGAAAACAATGTGTTATGCAATGTCAAAAAATAAATAATATAATGTCACTTGCCATAAGAATTAGATGGGTCTTTCAACCATCAATTCAGTGAAATAGCTCAGCTATAAAACCTAAAAGGTCACTGGCTTTCTTTTAGATGAGAAACCAAAATACAAAATGTGTAAAGAAATGAAACAGGGTTGTTAGAGAAAAGTAAGACTGACCATATGGAAAAGGGGACCTCAGGTTAAGGACAGAAGGGAGATTGTGATGGGGAATCATATGAGAATAATCTGCATGTGATACATATATGTACCCATGCCCAAAGTGAAGCTAAAGATTATGCATTTCAAAGTACCAACTTTTAAGATTTCCAAATGTGTACCAGTCTCTTGGTTGTTTTCAACATATCTTACAAGGCCTTTCTGTTGCTTCATGGTCAGAATTTCTTAGCAGGCATTAAAAACAGAACTTGATATTAATGCAGTCATTAAATGGAGACCAATTTCACTGTGAATTTTTCTTTTTTTAAATTTAATATAAGGAAAGATTAAATAAGATAAAATAAGTATAAATAATACTGCTTTCAAAGTGAAAAAAACAATAAGAAATTGCAAGATGATGATTACAAATGCTGATCATAGAAATAGTTATGAAATACAAAAGTGAAACATATGAATTGGGGATTCAAACAGTGAGACTGCAAACAGTTTTGTTCAACTCTCCAAGAAAAGCTTATTAATATGGTTATAAATCCTATATGTGATTTTGTCTTTACAGAAATGACAAGCTAGGGAAATCTTATGGATATACATCTTGGAAGCAGTGTAAAGAAGTATTCCTTTGTACTGCAGAAGGTAATGTGAATGTGAAAGAAACAGAAACACACCACGATGTTCAGATCCATGAAAAATATTGCAGTGGAGGGAAACCCTATGTATGTCAGCAGTGTGGAAAAGGTTTCACCAAATCTGGACATTGTAAGCAACATGAAAGAATTCACACTGGAGAGAAACCATATGTATGTAAGCAATGTGGGAAAGCTTTTACCAGACCTGAATGTTGTAAGCAACATGAAAGAATTCACACTGGAGAGAAACCCTATGTATGTAAGCAATGTGGGAAAGCTTTTAAAACACGGGGAACTTGTAAGGATCATGAAAGAATTCACACTCGAGAGAAACCCTATGTATGTAAGGAATGTGGGAAAGCTTTTACCAGACATGGATGTTGTAAGAAACATGAAAGAATTCACACTGGAGAGAAACCCTATGTATGTAAGCAATGTGGGAAAGCTTTTACCAGACCTGATTGTTGTAAGCAACATGAAAGAATTCACACTGGAGAGAAACCCTATGTATGTAAGCAATGTGGGAAAGCTTTTACCAGACCTGATTGTTGTAAGCAACATGAAAGGATTCACACTGGAGAGAAACCCTATGTATGTAAGCAATGTGGGAAAGCTTTTAAAACACAGGGAGCTTGTAAGAATCATGAAAGAAATCACACTGGAGAGAAACCCTATGTATGTAAGGAATGTGGGAAAGCTTTTACCATACCTGGATGTTGTAAGAAACATGAAAGAATTCACACTGGAGAGAAACCTTATGTATGTAAGCAATGTGGGAAAGCTTTTAAGACACAGGGAGATTGTAAGAAACATGAAAGAATTCACACTGGAGAGAAACCATATGTATGTAAGCAATGTGGGAAAGCTTTTAACACATGGGGATACTGTAAGAAACATGAAAGAATTCACACTGGAGAGAAACCATATGTATGTAAGCAATGTGGCAAAGCTTTTAACACTCATGCAAGTTATAAGGTTCATGAAAGAATTCACACTGGAGAGAAATCCTATGTATGTAAGGAATGTGGGAAAGCTTTTACCAGACCTGGATGTTGTAAGGAACATGAAAGAATTCACACTGGAGAGAAACCCTATGTATGTGAGGAATGTGGGAAAGCTTTTACCAGACCTGATTGTTGTAAGCAACATGAAAGAATTCACACTGGAGAGAAACCCTATGTATGTAAGCAATGTGGGAAAGCTTTTAACACAAGTGCACATTGTAAGGTTCATGAAAGAATTCACACTGGAGAGAAACCATATGTGTGTATGCAATGTGGGAAAGCTTTTAAAACACAGGGAGATTGTAAGAAACATGAAAGTTCACATTCAATATAAAACCAGTGTATATAGGCATCATAAGAATGGTTTCAGCACATGTACATATTGCATAATGCATGAAAATCTTCACAGTGGGCAGAAAACTTACATATGTAAGGAATGTGGAAAAGGTTTCAGCAGAAATGCTCATTGTCCAATACATTATAAAATTTACATGGTTGAGAAACCCTGTGTGTATGTGAAGAATGTGGGAAAGCTTTCACCACACATGGATTTTGTAAAATACATCTATGACTTCACACTGGTGAGAAAGCCTATGTATATAACAATGTGGCAAAGCTTTTACTGCATATAGTCATTGCAAAACACGTGAAAGAATTCACACTGGGAAGAACCACTGGCTATGTAAGCAAGTGGAGACACTTTCACCAGCCAGATTGTAAGTGAAATACATGAAAAAACTCACACGAGATACATCCTATGTGTTATGGGAATACTCTCAGCATGCTTGATCATTGTTACATATCTGAAATAGTTCACTAGGCAGAGATGATATGTGGATTAACTATGTGAGAAATATAGCCATCTTTCTTGTTAAATACATAGAAAAAGCATCACTGTTCAGAGAGTTTAGATCTAAGTTTACTTTAAAAACCCCAAGGAGACCTGAAGAAATAATCAATACAGAAATTAGATGTCAATATTTCTTCACAAATATTCCAGAAATGACAAATCTGAGGTGGGGCTCTCCTTAGGTGCACATGTTGCATTTGGTTTTCAGTTAAACACTTGTACCTCTCTAGATTTTTTAATCTAGATGTTTTTGTGCTTCAACATGGCATCTTGTAACTAAACATCCTAAACTGAAATGGGCTTTTCACTTTCAAGTATGGATAGTGCCTCCGTACTTAATATTTTGTCTTTAAAACTTAAATTTTGTATTTTTATGGTGAATTTTAATGTTGTTTATTTAAAGAGGAAAAAAGTGTAGAAATAATAAAGAATTTCAGAAAAATAAACAATAAGAAATCACTAGTTGATTAGTATCATATTGTCATCTTAGAAGTAGTTGTTCAAGTTACAAATTTAAAGCATACAAACTGATATTCAAATAATGACACTGTCATGGTTCACCTCAATGATCCACCAAAAAGTTATTACTATGCCTATCTGTCCTACACACTTTTTTTTTCTTAAAGAGGGTAAGATTAAACATAGCAAAACAGAGCAAAACAGTTCATAAGAAAACAAGTTAAGGAAACACAGATTTCAAAGCAAGCCCACTGGAAATGTTCACTGTCTATCTTACTGTCTCTAGTTTTCTTCCAAATAGTTGTTCCCATCCTCACACACATTGAATATATACTGAAGATTATAGAACTAATCAAGCTTGCTTTTTCGATCTTCAACACTGATTTTGGCGAAGTCGATAATGACTACCATAATGTCTCTCATTGTCTTTGTAGTAGCTGCCTTTATCTTTATATATGCTGAAAGGGAACATAAGAGACTAGACTAATATCACTCTGAACAGTGAATAATAATATCCTGAGAAGGAGAAAGGTGAGGAATTGCCTAAAAAAAGAAGGCAGAGGACATACTTAAAAGTGTATCAGGATTTAAAAGCTAAAGTCTTGTTGCTCTGTTTAGTTTGGTTATATTTTGTTCTGGTCTGTCTACTCATATTAGATTTGAGGGCACAGAGAGATAACCCAAAAATAGCAGTTTATACCATGGTAATTATCCTTAATTTCCTATTAACTAAAACTGAATCCCTATATTACTTATATTGTCTTCTATGACTGATGTTCTTTGAAGATGGATTGTTTCAATGTTATTTGGCCTTGACTGATTTTATTCACATTTGGTATGCTTGCTGGTATCAAGTTCAAGAGCAGAGGCAACTACTCTGAAGATGACAAGGTGTAGAAGATATCCATTGGTGGGCTGGGTGTTTAGCTCAGTGGCTTAAGGCACCTGCCTGGCAAGTGTGAGGTCATGAGTTTCATCTCCAGAGCCAAAATAAATAAAAGATATCCATTCCAGGTTTGATTATTTTTTTAATTAAAGAGAAGAAAGGAAATAAAAAACAAAGCAGTAAAAGGGTACAAGTAATACAGAATTTCAAGAAAAAATACAGTAAGAAATCACTAGTTAATAGGTTACATATTGTCATTGCTAGGGTTATTTCCAAAAGATGAAAAATATTAACAAAAGATGAGAAATATAAAATAAAAAGTGGCCTTTATTCTGAGAACATGGAGAGAAATGACCAGCACCCTCACCGCTGGCGTCCAGCAATCTCTCCAGCGGACACGTCGCATGGGGGCCTATAAATAGCCTCGGTTTGGGGTGGAACCTAAGGCGGGCATTAGGGATACACAAGTAGCCCATTGGTCCTAGGTTTTGCACCATATGTAAATTTCCAGGGGCTGGAAGATGGCATCACAGGTAACTTCCTAGGGGCAGGGAAGATGGGGCTTCCTGCTTCCGGTTGTGGCTTTCCTGGCTACAGTGTCCTATCTGGGCAAAAATCCTTTCAGTCATCTTAGAAACAGTTGTACAAATTATAAAATTAAAGCATATAAAGTTGACATTCATACAGTGAGATTGCAGAAAGTTCTGTTCAGTGATCCAACAAAAGCTCAGTAATATGATTTTCCATCCTACAGACTCAAGCATGCAGTTATATCCCTTAGACCACCTTCCTTTCCTCTCTTTTTTACAATAACAGTTACAAGTTTTGAGTTTTTTTACTCCCACAGTTCTTATTACATTTTTTTGAAGAGAATAAATCCTAACATGACTAAACAAAACAGAGACAGTTAGAACAGAAGGATGGGCATAGTACATGATGCAAAAATAGAATATCAGATGATCAAAAATGGTTACCATTGTGCCTCTTGCTATTTTTGAAAAGAGTTGCTATATCATCAGATATAATAGAATTGATCAAAACAGTACAGAACAAGACCAATCAAACCTACACTGGAAACCTTGCAAGACTTCAAAAGAAGATAATAGTCAAACTATAATGGGCATCATAATAAATCTTATTGCCTTCAAAGTGGTTGTCTATACCCTCAAACTTGGTACTATCAAACAAAATAGAATATAGTAAAATCAGACAGAACAAGATGTGGAGAGCAATACTGGGGTTCAAATCAGGTTAATAGGAAAACAAATAGTTACTATAATATATCCTGCTATTTTTAAATTTAGTTTTCCTTAATTGAAAAAAATAAAAAATTTTAATTTAAAAAAGGGTGGAGATTGAGATAAAAGATGACATTGTAATAGAACAACACTGGTCAGAATGGAACAATTTAAGCATAATTGTGTTTCACTCCCAGATAATCTAACATAATAGTAGTCACCAGAGTGCCTCATTCCTTGAATTATTTGAGTATAACTTCATATACGATAGCATCAAGCATATCAAGACAGTGTGAAGCCATTCAACAGAATGAAAGAATTACAGGGTATTTAGAACCAGTTAACAGAAAATGAACAATGGTTTCTATATTATCTCCTTGCCTTTTAAAAAATTTTCTTTATACTATCACATATAGTAGAATATAGTAAGATACATGTTAAAACCAGTGGAAACAGATAGTTTGTTAGAGAGGGACCATTCTTGCACCACTGAGATTGAGCCCAGTGTTGATAATGTTGGTTAATTTTGAATATGCTGGTGAGTTAACGTTGCAAACATTTAGCTGAACACTTTTGTTTATGTTTGGTAGGAATATTAGCCAACAGAGTGTTTTCATTTACATTATTTTTAAGACATTATTGTCTGGCTTCATTCTCAGGATAACTTTAACTTTGTCACTTAAAAGAAGTTGATGGTGGGTTTTCCTTCAACTTGATCAAAGAATTGAAAAACAATCAGTATTTATTCTTTATTATATACTGGATAAAATTCACCAGTGCACTTTTTGTATCCCAGCTTTGTTGTTGTTATTAAGAAGCTGTGATTTTTACCCATTGCCTGTGCTCCTTATTGCTCTGTTCATCAGACTATTTCATTCTGATGCATGTGGTTCTGGGACATCAATGCTCACCACATATCCATTAAGGGTCACATGTCATTTTACTTTCAGATGCTAACATTTACTTTTGTATCTTCAAACTATCTCTATAATATGTAATTTTGTAACTCCTTTCCCTTACTCAGTTTTTAATGCACACTCTTGCAGGGTTTGGTTACTGATGGAGGAAAGTGGGGCTGGTGAGGGCCTGGTCTCTTATTTAAGGCTTCATACCCTGACCTGCCTGCAGTGTCCCCATCTCCTGACCTGCTCCCTGTAAACATCTGTCCTGCTCCATTGCTACGGTGAGTCCACATGTGGCAGCTCAGATCTGCACCTGGGTGGAAAACATTCAGTCATGTTGGGGTTTGTGACAGACTGGCCTCATACAGAGCTCCCCTGAGTGAGACAGGCATGTAGGAAGGAGCTCTGGAACCATTCCAGCTCTCCCCTGTCCAGTGTGCAGTGTGTGATGCTTTCCTGAGAACTCACTGATGGAGGAGACAGCCTGGACCTGGGTATTTTTTAGCCATGGTTCCTGCTAGGAGACATGGTGTCCTGAACCTCTGCCTGGACCATCTCTGTGACTTCAGATTTCCACAGAGATGTGAGCAGACTCAGTATTCTTCTACCAGGCTCTAGCTCTATGCTGAGGCTTCAGGTGAAAAATCTGTGACCCTCAATTTATCTTATATACATTTAACCTGGAAATTCCACTCCTAAGGGTCATTATAAAAATGAGATTTACAGACACCATATTCTCTTCTTAATCAGGTAAAATGTGGACAATTAGATACCATGAATGTTCCACAGCACAGCTGCTGAGTTAATTATAAATTACAGCCACTGAAAATGCTAAAAGAAGGCCATGTCCTAGGCCATGTCCCTGATCTTTCCTGAGATGGAAGAGAGCTTGTGTCCTGGCTCTCTCTCCACCCAGCAGTGAAGAGACACAAGCCTGCACAGCAGATGAGGACAGGAGCGAGGAGCTGGTCAGTGGCAGACCCCTCATCCTGGGAGGGATGCCTTTATGGCTTTTCCATTGCATTATTTATAGTGCTCCATTCAATATTGCTGCTCTTCTGTTCAATTCAGTTCAGAATAAATAGTTGGTATTTTCTTGAATAGGTGAGTGGAAATGGATGATTTAATTTTCTTTTATGTGTAATGTAGGATAAGCATATGGAAGAACATTCAAGCTTCACTTTATAGATATATAAAATAAGGAGTCTTTTTATTCAGAAAGGCAACACATCATTCATGACTAACTTTTAAACCTGCCATGTGGATCGTGCTGTGGTGGGTGTCCTGCCCTCCTTACCTGAGAAGTCACTGTGACCATCTGTGTCTGGCACAGGACACCCAGAATCTTCTTCAGAGTCTCTTTTTCCAGCAAGGAGGACTGGAATCTTCCTGTGCTCAGGCCACGCAGGGAGTGTGCAGCATGCAGAGTAGCCGAGTACCTTCTGCCTTACACCGTTTTCTACCACAGCATCCATGCTGCAGCCCTGCAGGCCCAATAAGGCAGAGCCCCCAGGGTGCAACAAAGACCCTACCACCTCAGCCCCAGGGGCCTCAACTCCTGGGTCCTGGCCTCAGCCTCCACCAGGCTCCAGGCTTTGCCATGTATTGGACATTCATAGTGGTCCAGACACACCATCAGTGCCTTGGTGCAAAGGCCATTTTCCACAGTGACCCTTCCATTCTGCAAATTTTGATCCTTTCCTTTTAAAAGGAGGTTGAGGCATTGGAGACAAAACCCCACACTTTGGCATAATGTTTTGTTTTTCTTTCTTTCCCCTTCTTGTTTTCTTCTACCCTTTCTTCTTCTTCTTCTTCTTCTTCTTCTTCTTCTTCTTCTTCTTCTTCTTCTTCTTCTTCTTCTTCTTCTTCTTCATCTCTTCATCTTTGTCTTTGTCGTTCTCTTGGACTTCTTTGTCTTTGACTTCTTTATCTTCTTCTTGGTTTCTTTGTTGCTTTAAGCATATATTTAGAGGTGCATTTGGCCAAAAACCTTTCTTTGTCTTTTCACTTTCCAGTTTACTGAAGTTTTTACAGATCTCTAATGCAATTCTAACCCTATGTGTTTGAATGCTCAGAATCCATTCTGTGGCTTGGTAGAATGAGGGAATTAAAGAAGAAACTGAACTTGGGGAAGTTTTTGTGCATTTTAGCATATCGTGCAACAACACGTGACTCATGGCTTTTTACCTTGAAAATATGGACTTCAGCAGCAAGTGGGTCTGCTACAGACAAAATGAGTTTCCTGTAGGTGTTTCAAACAATCTCATTTCCCCTCAACTTGTGAAGCACATGGTATATGTTTCTTATGGCCAAACTTGAAAAATTATTTCCAGTAAATGAAAGGCTGCCACTGGTCCTGAAATGATGACAGAACTTTCTTGTAAACAGATAGTCTGATTCACACCCTGGCCAACAGAAACTAAGAGAGTCAGAGATGGCTGGCACAGATAGAAACACCTCAAGATTGTCAACTACCAGCCACAACAAGTAGGAACCACGTTGCTGAGCTTTCATTGTTGGGTGATTGAATTGTGTGGTGGGTTTTGAACTAGGTTTTCTGAGGCAGCGCAGTAAATCTAGGTTGCTGCTTGGATCCCCCTTCCTGCAGTGCAATACAAACAGAAAGACATGAGCATGCATCATTTAATTGAAAATTTCTATTGCAGTTATGAAACCTGTATGCATGAGAGTCCACATCTCTATCATAGCAGACCCACCCACGTGCATTACCACCATATCTTGTAAAGGGTCAGTTTATTTATACAAAATGCACAGTGATGTTCTCAGCCTTGATTTTCCAGACTAGTGCATTTCTTGAAGGGAAGTCATTTCTTGAAGGGAATTTCTTGAAGGGAAGTCATCAGTCATTCTTGAAAGGAAGCTAAATGATTTTATTTTGAGTAAACTTCAAGTATGTTGCTATGCTTCTGTCTGATGTCCTCGCTGCCAGACATGAGGAAAGCAATGAGTGGGATCTGCTGCAGGTTTAGCTCCAGAGGGACACATTGCACAGCTGTGTCAGGCAGGGCTCTCCATCACCTGACTTGCCACCCTGATATCCAAATACCCTTGCACAGTGCTGTCTTTGGCTTCGGGAGGTTCTGGATTGCAGTGGAGATGCCCAGTGTACTGGCTGGCCCTGGGGAAACCTTGTCATGCCATGAGTTTGTCATCCTTAGCCCTGCACCTCTGTGGCCCTGGGGCCAGGACAAAATTCCCCCCGGCTGCAGTGAACAGCATCGTCCCGACAGCTCTCCTTGTGTGTACTCTATGCGGAGGCTAGCAAGGGTCCCAGCTCATTCCTGCTTCAAAGAGTACTGTGAATCAAACTCTTGAAAATTTGTGCAGCATTCTGTGTGGGAGAAAACTCTATTCTTAGTCCTAGGAGTTCTGGGGAAGGCTGTTTAGAGCTCTGATGGGAGCTGGGAGATATGGCTGTGCTCTGCCCTTCCCATTGTTGTTCAGCACCTGCCTTCAAATGTGTCAGTGGATGGGGGAACAACACATTTCAGGGATGTGTGCCTGGATGAAACCAGTTTAGGAGGCTCATGTCTGGTGTTGGCCATGTCTGGTGATTCCCTTTGAGTTAGAAGAATTTGCCATTTCCTTCACAAAATGGACTCATGAAACCTCTTTCACACTTGTAATAAAAACCATCTATCTGACTCTTGGTTGTAAATAAAGGTTTCCTGTTTTGGTTTTTGCATTATTGTTGTTTTTCAAATGCAATGAATCAGCCCTTTGTAGCTCCCTTTGTATCACTGAAATCATGGAAAACATTTTCAAAAATGAAAAGATTAGTACATACACAATGGTCTCTACATTTTCCCTGTAGACTTTTTTTCTCTAGGATTTTCTCTTCTTTCAAAGAGCAGTAGCAGCCAGTCTCCTCCAGAAATGTTTGGCCAAGCAGAATCTAATGCACTGATATGAAAGACCCAGGGTACTCGCTGGTAAGTGTGGGCCACTGCAGCTCTTACAGGGGGGAGAACTAACAGTGTCTCCTGAGATCCACGCCATGTTGGAACTTAGGACTCTGGGAAGCCAAGCCAGCACCTCTGCTCACTGGTAAGCAGTGGTAGTGTGGCCCACTGCAGTCCTTCCAGGAGGAGAACTAGCAGTGTCTCCTGAAATCCATGCTATATTGGAACTGAGGACGCTGTGAAAACAAATGACCATTCTGCCTCCTTGCTAACAATAGTGAACCTACTGCTACATGGCCTAGAGTCAAATATCCCACTTCCCCTATCCTCCTTCCCCTCCTCCTCCCTGCCCATTAGCAAGTGGGAACCAGAAATCTGAGCATCTCCTGGGAGGTTGACCATAGCAAATAAGGGGGACTTCCTTCTACTATTTCTTTGACGGCAAATACTTTTATTACTGTTTTGCTCTTTTCTGATTAATGGTACTGCTCTATTCAATATTCTGTTTTGATAAGTTCTACATCTCATTTTGATATACAGGATTGAAAGAACAACTATTATAAAGATAACAAAATATACTGTGATACCTATGACTGTTGTTCCGGTAACCTGCTGTGAAGTTCTGTACCAATTTCACTGTACAATCTTAGTTGGCTTTATTCTGACTTGTTCTGTTGTATACTTGCAAAATAAAAATTAAAAGAAAAAGAAAGACCCAAGGTAGTAAATCACAGTGAGAGAAAGGTCAGCACTGGGTGGGGACTAGCAGGAGAGAACAGGGGTATGGATGGGTCCAACACTGAGCAGAAAGCTGGCACTCGACAGATGTGAAGATTGTACCAATTGACGATGTGCTTACGTGTGACTCAACTGAACATGTGGAAACTAATGAAATCTTAACTTAAAATTACCTTAGAATTTAATGTTTCAAAGAACTGTAGACTTAAGAGTAGAAAGGAAAACTGAGAGAAATAGAAGAGGTAAAGGGAAGGGCAAGCAAAGGGCAGGTGCTTTGCAGGACTTGAGCCCTAAGTGGAGCTCAGGACACCTGCCATGGAGCCAGCAACAGGCCTGCCTTGGAATTCCACCAGACCATTTATCTGCCCTTTATTTTCAGGTTGATCCTAGAGCTGTTGAAGTCATTGGATGTGGAGCTGGCACAAGATCTGTAAGTAGACCTTGAGCTCAGTCCAGTACCAGCCCTGCTTTAGAAAAATCACCAACTGTCCTTGCTTCTTGCAGGACCCAAAACCTCCCAGGGCCTGTCAGGGACAGCTCTGTGCACAAATGCACCCCAGGAAAACTTCCCATTCTCCCTGACCCCACTCACTTCTGCATGCCTCTGTCTTGCAGGAGGCCCCAAGTCTGAGAGTCTTTCTCCCTCTAAAGTGTCCCATGTCCTCCTCAGAAACCAACAGACCCAGGACAATTCCTTCTCACTGCAGTTCTCATTTTCAGTGAGCTAGGCTTGACCCAACTCAATCAAGTTAGATTGGGCTGATTGTACCACCTTGCTTAGCAGCACCTACCAGGATCCAAGAAGAGAAACTCTGATCCTGAGGAGGACAGGTGTAAGCAGCACTACAGGTCTGGCTTCCCTCCCAAATGGCCCTCCCAGGGTATCCTGTGTGCTAACCATAATCAGCCCTCACTTGCTGTCAGAGGTCCCTGGACAGTGCTGTTACCACCTGTCCTCCACTCTGTAGGAAGCCTGAAATGCAACTCCCTTTTCTACCCTTGTGGCCCGTTGCCTCTGTGAGAAAGCAAGTGGAGTCTGCAGTGTTACTCTAATCATGGTTGCTCAACAGGGTGCTGCTCTATAACTATCTGAGAAGTGAGTGGATAGTGGGAGTGCATCCTGCCTGCCTTTCCTCCACCTTCAGGGCATATGCGTTGCCCCTTTCTGTGTGCCTTTGTGAGTCTCGCTTTCCCCTATTTTATGTCCATATGTACAGAGGCCAAGAAGTTAGGCAGATTCACCATAATGTGGGTGGTACATGGTCTGCTCTCCAGGGTGCCTGTGTTGCCTTCATAACATGGAAGCACAAGAGACCAGTGTTTGTATCTGCTCTGGTCATTTCAACATGGCCAATACCTGGTACACTGATGATTTAAGGCATCCACCAGGTCCCTCCATAATGTCTGTGTGGAACTGGGTATTCTGGAATCCCCCAGAGATTCTTGCTCTGGATACCATGGAAGCACATGGAATGACTGCCCAGTGTTCTTCAGAGTGAAGACAACAGCTCCACCCAAGTGATGGATCCTTGGCAGTAGGCAAAGCTTCCCCATGGGAAAGGAAAAACTGCAATGAAGCCAGGGTCCCCGTTCAGAGAAGACCTAGTTTTAGACCCAACTCCTCCTTCCTACTTCCCTTGTCAACTTAGAAAAGACACCATGCCTCTCAGGTCCTTTCCAGTTTGTCCCCCTGAGCTATGGAGGTCATATTGGCATCTGCTTCCTAGGGACATCATCAGAGGTGAGAGATGACACTTTTAAATTTGTGGCCTGATGTCATGTGTACACAGTGTACAGAATTAGAGATGAAATGGATGAAAGGTTGGGAGGGAGGTGAATACATTACACACAGGCCTAGATCCTTCTGTATGGTGGTGTAAATGACACTCACCTCCTGGACATGTGTGCCTGGTGTCATCATGAGGGGGCAGAAGTTCATCAGATCAGCCATCATTTTGTTCCCTAAGCATCTCAATTTCTTCTATGTATTGGTTCTATGGCCTCAAGTCAGGACCTCACACAGGCTAGGCAAGCAGTATGGATGCAAATGCACCCCCAAATCTACCAGCACTATGCCTCATTCACACCTGTGTGAGTCACTACACCCATGGCCAGCGTGCTCAACTGCTGACAGCTCACGTTTTGATGGTCACCTCCTGAGTATTCCATTCCTTGACCATAGGTCACAGGTAGTGAATTTTGTTCTGGTTTGCATTAGCCAGGCTGAAATTGAGCCCGTCCTCACACATGGTAGGCAAGTGCATTATCCTGAGCTCTTTCCCCAATTCCTTACTTGTTCTTAATAACAGAACATGGCAGACGTGATGGGATGTGACTATCAAGGTTCACACATAAAATGCCTTTGACCAACCTCCTGATCTCTCCCTCCTCTGTTCTTCCTTCCTTTCTCTCTCTTTTGTTTTTTCTTCCTCTCTGTATTGCTATCTCTGCATCTTCCCTGAGGATAGGCTGACTCTTTGCAGAGAAAAAGGGTAAGAGACAGAGCAGACATCAGACCTCCATTCTAACCTTGTTCCTGACTATTAGCAAGAGAGAGAGAGCCTGAGAACAGATTTTGCCACAGATGTGCTTCCACTGATTCTGCAGCCTGATTAGGAGAACCTACGGTGGATCCCCCAGCAGCACCTCCTGAATTCCTAACCCATAGAACCTGACAGAACTGAAGTTTATCTGTTGTACCTAAGTTTGCAGCCATGCATTCATCAGTGGTCACTGATGTGCTATATCAGTTGTGAGGTTCTGCCCCACACCTGTCCCTTGATCACTCTTCCCTTCCCTTATTCTCACCAGGCCCTCTGTTCTCTCTTCTCATCTCTTTATTGAATAAAAAAAATTTGAATTTGCATCTCTAAATTGTTGGTCCTCTGTCTTCTGCCACACAGACTCTGCTCTGTACAGCATTAGGGCCTGCATGTCTCAGGTTCAGGCATCAGTTCCATCTCAGTGAGGCTGTTCAGATCCCCCCATGTAGTGTCCTTGGCCTCTGTGTGCCCTTGCTTTATTGGGGTATAGCGCTGGGTCTTCTCTTCCACTACATTCTGTTGTGGATTGTCCCGCTCCTCCAGCCTTCCAGCTTCTGGGTGGCCAGTGACATATTGTCCTTTTCTGTGTTGGTGCCAGCCTCTTTCAGCTGAGGAATAAGGTGAGAATTTGAGGCACATAGATTGAATAGATCAGATCAGTTTTCCTCTGAGCAACCCAGTGTGTGATCATGGCATCACTGTGTGTTCGGGTGTGTGTGTGTGTGTGTGTGTGTGTGTGTGTGTGTGTGTGTGTGCACATGTGTGTGTATCCCTTGGGATGCTGCTTGAAATCAGTCCCACATGTTTAGGCTCAGGTCCCAGGAGCTTGGTGGCTGTTTTTCTAATGCCTTTGGGAGTCGGCTGGGTCCTGTGCTAGGAGGTCTTTCTCCTTTGGACTTCTCCCCTATCCTCTTCACTCTGCCCATGTCCTGTGCCTAGGACCTGGCATTGACCCTCTCTGGGCACTGGTTCTGAAATGTCCATCGGGAGTGGAATAACACACATAGTCCTTTACTGTGTAAATTCTAGCATGCTCGGGGGTGAGGCACTAGAGGGTCACATGGGGTTCTCTTCACCTGAGCACTGTCCCCATCCACACCTGCCTGTAATTTGATACCATCCCTACTAAGGTGCTCATCCTCAGGTTACCTCACATTGCCATTGTCACATGCAGTCCATTGGGCAGGGCAAGACCTGGACTTAGAACTCACCACTTGCTGTCACTGATGCCTTGCCCAAGCTTGTGACACTTTGTAGGCCCACTTGGTTCAAAGACCATGGGAAAACTTTCTATCATCCATCGAATTCAGGAACTACACCTTAGTTCACACTGGGGCACCCACGTGCTCATCTATTTCTTTGTGGGAAACCGAGTGGCTGCTGAATCAGTGACCTAACCTCTTCTGCTGTGCAGGCCCCAGTGGCATCACAGTGCAGCCAGGACTTGGGGGAATATCTTCAGCCTGGAGTATTTATAGTATGGAGCAAGCAATCAGCTGGCCTCTGTGAAGGCTGCAGGGGTTTACACCATGACACAGCAGATCTGTGATTGAAGACCTCCCCCCACCCCCAGCCCCTGAGGAGTCATGGAGAGCTCTTGGGTGCCCTCCATCTTTGCAGCCTGGGCACGAGCCTAGCAGATTCTAGTTCTGGGCTTGTTTTTACTACCTGGGACCAGATGCCATTGCTGTTTCCCAGTGCTCATTTCTCCCATTTGTTTGCCTCCATGGCCATTATATTTCTTTAATTATGTACACAAGGCCTCATTATTCTTAATCAGCCTGTGTTCATGTGTCTCATTCTTTTACTGAATTACTGGAGAAATATGTGACTTATAGGTGGTGGCATACTGAGCCAGACTTTATGCAAATTTACTCTGTCCAGAGAAGAGGACATAGGCAGCCATATTCATGACACTGTATGGAAATAAACCACAGGGTAATTCAATGGACATCCTGCCTGCAACACTGCACTTTCTATTCTAGGCCATAGACTACTTGGAACACACAGTGCCTCACATTTTAATGGTTGTATTACAGCTACAATACTTTACTTTTGTGATTTTTTTCTTGTTAAGCACTCATAAATTAAAATTAATAATTTATCATTGGAAATATCTAAAGTATAAACATGGGTGCGACACTCCCATGGTGCTGCTCTGTAAGAAAAGAAACTGTGTTAGTCTCCTTCATATAAAACAGACATGAAATGACCTATATGTAATTAAACGTCGACCAGTTTTGATGTGTATATGTCTGTAAGCCAGGAACATAATTAATAAAACAAAGAATCCTAAGAATTACAAAAAATTCCTGAATTCTTTTTCTATGCCCTGCCAAGAGTCCATGAATATGTGCATGAGAAATTGATGCAATCTGTCTGGATATTCCCTTCTCAGACAAGGAGATATTAAATAGTTACTTACAGTAGGGTAAGTCAGAGGAGAAACACAACTGCAGTGATGTGGGAAAGGTAGGACAGGTAAATTACAAGGCCATTGGATGACTGGTGGCCAGAATCTAGTCGGAAGGAAAAGAAAAGAAAATATATTTGTGTAGTGAGTTGATGAAAATGTTCTGGAAGAGGACACTGGTGAAGGTTTCACAATATGGAGAAGGCACTAAATGGTACCAAACTCGTCAACTGAAACAAGAATAAACTCTTAAATTTCATTTGTGATGATTCTATCACTGGCATCCCAGAATAGAATAATAATAAATAGAATAATAGGTAAATCTGGAAGAGAGGGGAATGGCAGGAGTGGGTCAAGAGCTGCCTGCAGGTAGAGGTCAAGAGATGACTCCTGCTGGGGAGCCACCAGGAAATTCAGCTCTGCAGCTGGTGGAGAAAGGACAACATGTGTCTGCTCTTGCTGTGGGGCCAGAGCTGGTGAAGGAGCTGCAGGTGGAGCTGGCATGAGCTCTGCGGGTGCAAATTCAGCATGCACTAGAATTGCCTCTGCAGTTTCAGGAGAAGAACACATCACTGACTTTCCAGGGACTTCTCAGGGCCAAACCTTCCCACTGCCTGTCAGATGCAGCTGTGTGCATGAACACAGCCCCAATAAATCCTCCCAGACTGCATCCCCACACTGACTGCTGAGGGAATCAGGTTCCTGTGTCTCCCATCATCTGGGTACATTGTTCAGTTCAGTAGCACATTCCACCCTGTCAAGGCCACAACCCACATCCAGGGCTCCTTACCCTGTGACTTAGGCACCAAGGACTTAGGAGGCTCCAGGTGGTCCATTAGAAGCTTGGCCTGGGGATCCACCTTGGAGTTCAGCTCCAGTAAGGAGTCAAGGACAGGAGATGCATCCTTAGAGCTAACAGGGAGGTAGCAAAGCAAGAGGTCTGGCCTCTCTTCGAACACCACCTACACAGGTTACCTTAGCGGGGGCACATGGGTCTCAAGCCCAGCAAGTTCACTGTCCACTCCCACCCTCTCCCAACTACAGTGTGGCAGTGTGGGCCTTGGGATCCCTAGAGGCTGACAGAATGCTTCCTGTGAGGCAGTCCTTGCTTAGTGGTATGACACCACTTCCTTCTTTAAGGAAGTGTGACACAGTTTCTCCCTGCCCTTCCCAACTACAGGTCAGGTCAACAAAGGGAAAGACTGATATCTGCCATTTCTTTGCACTTAAGGGCTCAGGGCTGGTGCTCCATGAATATCTGAGAAGTAAGGAGTCATCGATATGTATCCCGCCATTCTGCAGTGTCTAGGTCAGGCAAAGATCTGCTGCCCAGTTCTCTTGGTCTCTGTAGAACTCCTCCTCCATGGTCTGTAACCACTTCCAAACAAGGCCTTGTACACAGAAAGACTTCCTTGAGGTGAACCATATCTGTTCTGCTGCCAATGCTGACTCTGTGGCCTCCAAAGAACATCAAAACTCGAAAGGGCAGTTGTTACACCTTTTCTGCTTACAAGATCATGGACAATACTCAGAAATGTGTCTTCACACAGGGTGTCTTCATGTGTATTTTGGCTTGATGACACCCACTCACTTTGCAGTGATACCTGTGGGCCATGGACACTTTGCCATCCCTAAGAATTCCTGCCCTAAGCATACCCTGAAACCCCTAGAGTGACTCTCCAATCTCCTTTCCAAAGAACAGAACCGTTTTCCCCATGTGTGTGTCAGTGAGGGGGATGGAAGGTCATCCCTGGGAATCAGGACAGCCTCTGTAGCAGGTCTTCATGCGGCCAAGGTCACAGCTAATCCCTTGCCATGGATCCCCCATTTCCTCCGCAGTGACCCTGCACTCTGGATCCCCTCAGCACCCCACAGTTCAGTGTTGTAAACCAAGACTTAGGTGCTTGTACATGGCCAGGACTTGAATACACAGGTGGCCAAGTCCCACAGGGCTGCTCAGGTGAGAACTTAACTTCTCTGTATCTGAACTAGTCCTGGACTCAGTGTCTCTGAGTGGCTGGTGGTTGAGCCTAGGCATATGTGTTCTGTGCTTCCTCTTGTCTCTGGGTGCCTCTGGGCACCTGTGCGTGCCAATGCATCCTTGCCTGGGTTGCTGACAGCTGGGTGTTTCCAGTTGAGCTTCCTGAAGCATCTGGACCAAGTGAACCATCCTCTCCATATGTTCCCTCATGGTTCCCTGACACAGGGTCCTGATGATGGGGCCACTAGCTCTGGGAAAGCAGTATAGCATGTTCCTTGTTCACTGTCTCGAGCCAGCCATCTATTAAGGCCAACTGTCACCAAACCACAGTGCCTGGTGACCAGAGCCTTCAGAGTTCTTTTTGGACTTGTCACCAAGAAAGTAAGGTCATGTGCTGGGGTCCACAGTTGAGGCTCCACCTCTGATGCCTCCTTTGTTTTTATTGTGCACTAATCTGTGTCCTGAGAAACAGCAAGTTAAAAAATGAGCAAAATATGTGTGTTTTTAGACTTTTCCAACCAAATGATCCTTTCTCTTGAGGATGAGGTGCACAGTTTCTTCATTAAGAGATTCCTCAAATTTTATTTTGACTGTCTTTTCTGGACTTATGTTAGTTTCATTTCATTATCACAAAGGAGCGTGGAGCTGTTCCCAGAATGCCCCTAATAATTTTCCTTGAAGGATATGAAATGTTTCATGTTATAACACCCATGTGTACATGAAAGGAGGAATCATAGCAAGTTTTATTCTCACATGCCTATGAATGCTCATTTCATCCTTAGATGTTTTCCTAAGCCACACACTGTAGTGCTCTGTACTCTTACCTCCATTGAGGAGGGACAACAGGGCGTGAGGGCAAGGGGAGGCTTTGCAAGGCCATGGACATCACCACCCTGTGCTGAAGAAGGACACATGGGCATCACTCCGGGGGAATTTGTCTCCTAATCACATTTTCATTTCCTGTTCTCCCATCCCAAGCAGACCATGGGCTTTGTGTCCATGCTGGTTAGTTTGCCTTTCCTAGAGGTGATGGCGCAGAGCCTGTTCAGTCTCAATGCTCTTGGTTGGTCTCCTTCAAGCAGCATCTGTGTGCTGGGCTCTCCACATACTGCTGCTAATTGCTGGTGGAGCCACCACACACTCTCATGGGGCTGAACCTGCCAACTGCAACTTGTTCATGCATCTGTCACCCATCTAGTGATCCCATTTGTTCTGTTTCTGGGTTGGCCCTGGAAAGCCAGCTGCCACTACCATTCTTATACATGGTCTTGAGTGAACATAGATTTTTATTTCAAAGAAAAAATACTTAGATGTGAAATTGCCAGATTATATGTCTTATGTGTGATTAGCTTACAAACTGTTAAGGTACACTTGGAAACATTTTTTAAAATCAGAGATGGTTGTTTTCTTTTTGGTACTGAGGATTGAACTTATGACCTCAGGTTTGCCAAGTGGGCACTTATACTGTTGAACTAAACCTCCAACACTGTTTTCTTATTTTGTTTTGCTTTGTTTTATTGTATTTTTTATGCTATAATATGTTATGTTATGCTATGTTATGCTATATTATGTTATGTTATATTACACTATGTTTAGTGTTGGTGAGGATTTTGAGTCTCTTTCAGTGCATTTTCAGTGCTTTCTGATTTCATTTTTTTATAATTCACCTGATAAACTATGACATATCATATAATCCTGGGTAATTTAATTTTGGAAAAAAATTTAGAAGGTAAGCGAGAGCCAGGTTTGGTAGTAAACATCTCTAATGTCAGAAGTTGCAAGGCTGAGGCAGCAAGATTACGGTGAGTTGAGGTCAGCCTGGGCTACAATGTGAGTTCAATGAAAACCTAAACTTCTTAGCAAAATCCTGTCTCAAAAATAAATAAATAAATCAAAATAAAAAATACATTTAGAAGGTTTAAAAAGCCACAAAAACCATCTATACGTTGACAAATCAAATCCTGGTGAATTTTTCTTACATACATACTTTAGTTAGCAAACTGAGCATCATGCTTACCATGAGGTAGACATTGATCTACTGCCAAGAAGTTGAACTGTTTCAACTTTTTTGACCTTTTAACTGAGATGAATGTAGATATGCTACTGAATATATACTCTTAGGATTTGGAGAGCTTAGTATAAAGAGAATTTGATGGTTCTTTTTATTTTTGTACTAACTTTATATATGGAAGTAGGATTTGAGCAAAGGATTACTGTTTTTTTGAAAAGACTTTCTTGTCTTACTTTAATGTAACTCAAGTACATATTAATAAGGACCACATAAAAGATGCTATTGTTAAGTCTATAAAAGGATAAAATACAGAAGAATAATGAGAGAATAACATTGGCTACTGTATTGTGCACAATGATTTCTTAATGATCTGTATTTTCATACATTTGTAAAATTTGTTAATCTTTTTACAAATTTTAAAGCATGATCTCACTATGATTGTGAGTTTCCCAGGCCAGGCTTAAACCTTTCCTTATTCAATCTCCCTCCCTCTCCCAGAGTGCTAGGATTGCAAGTATTATCTTGAGTTGATAATCAGCAAAAATTTTGAGCATTCATAGAATTTGGCTTTGATCTTTATACACTTTGCAGAGAGAGTATATCTAGTTAAGCTATGTACCAACTTCCTAACTGGCAGTTTTTTTCAAAGTAAGTAGGATTGAAAATCCCATTAACACTGTTTGGAGATTCTCTGTTTTGTAACTGTGGTCATGATGCACTTCAGAATATCACTGCAAATGCCTTCTGCACTGGTATTGAGGCTTGGTGTCTTTGAAGCACATTCTGTTTTTTTTTTTAATCCCTCATGGATTTTCATGACTGTTTGAAGTGAAACCACAAGAAAAGTGTGAAAGCTAATGCCACTTGGGGCACACTGCTCTCCAGAAGGCCAGGACAGTTTAAAATATTATTTTTTTCTACCATTGGACTTTCCAAGTTTTTGTTTTGCCCTCAGTTTCTATGGATTGTATACTGAGATTTTCACTTAGCTCCATGGTTTTCCACATTTAAAATTCTTTTTATTTTCATCCAGATTCTGGATAAGTGGCTATATTGCTAAGGCTGTCTTTAAATTTGTGGTGCTGTTGCCTCAGCCTTTCGGACTGCTGGCATTACCAGACACTCCACCAGTCCTGTTTTCATCATAGTGTTGCTAAAAACTCATTGGCTGAGCATGGAATGTTGAAAATGCCTGCAATGCCTGCACTCAGGAGGCTGAGGCAGCAGGATTCCTGGGAGTTCCAGACCAGCCTGCAACACACTCTGAGTTCAGCTTAGGCCAGAGCTACACAGGAAGAACTTGACCAAAAACTGAAAAAGAAAAAGAAAGAAAACTAAAGGAATGGGAAATGAAGGAAAGAAGGGGGGAAAGTGGAGGGGAGGGAAGGGAAGGAAAAGGGAGAAACAAAACAAAATTCCTGGTGACTGTATGAGTTGGTCTCTACTGGGCTGGCCTGTTTAATCTGTAGTCCAGTTCTTGCAGTATAGGACCCTTTTGACTGTTGTCACTTTATTATATACCAGAAAACTCTGTATTTTGTTGCCTCTAACTTTTATATTTTTTCCATGGCTATAGGATAGACTCTTTGTCCTTCCATCTGAATTTTCATATTGTTTTTCTATTTCTAGGAAAATGGCTCTGATATTTTGACAGGAATGGCATTTGAACACCTGCTTGCTGTGTGTAGCATGTACATTATAACAACATGAATTCTTCCCATCCACCATCACAGTCTGTCTTTTCTTCTCTTAGTGCCACTTCACTCATTGCTTCAATTTCAACAATTTTCCAGGAAGAGGTGTGTTTGATTCAAATTTTACATGAGTATTAATTCTTTTCGATGAATTATTAAATGAATGGTGTTCCTTGTATTTCGGGTTTCAGTTTGTTTGAAGCACATAAATATGAATTGATTATGACTTGTGGATTTTGTACCTTGAAACTGAAGTTATTTGTCAGGTTGTTCTAAAAGTTTTTCAGTTGAGTTTTAACTTTCTTATATGAAACGTTGTATCCTCAGGAAAGAGAGACACCTCTTAATTCTTCCTTTCTGATTTGGTAAACTTTTGGGTTCTTATTGTTGATATTTCTTTTTGTTCTTATTTTTTCCTGGCTTCTTTGATTATTTAAGCACATATTTAGAACTGCAGTTTGCCAAAAAACATTTCCTTGTGTTTTCACTTTCCAGTTGACAGAACTTTTTACAGATTTCTACTGTAGTTCAAACCCTAGGTGATTGAATGCTGAGAATCCACTCTCCACCTTGGTAGAGTGAGGGAAGCAAAGCAGAAACTGAACTTGGGGACACTGCTGTGCCTTCCAGCATTTTGTACAGCAAACCCTGACTCATGCTTGTTTACCCATAACATATGGGTGTCAATTCCAACTGAATCTGCCACTGACAAATGAGTTTCCTACATTTACTTCAAACAATCTCATTTCCCCTCAACTTGCTAAGCACATGGTCTAAGGAGTCTTACACCCAAACTTCAAAAATAATTTCCAGTAAACAAGAGACTGCTACCCATCCTGAAATCATGATGGGATTTTATGTAAAGACATAGTCTGATCCACACCCAGGAAATCATGAGCTGAGAGGAGCAGAGATGGCTTGTGCAGATAGAAACACCTTGAAATTGTCAACCAGCAGCAGCATCAAGCAGGGAGCAGAGCTGCTGAACCCTCACATTTGGGTGATGAAATCATCTGGTGGGTTTTGCCTTGGGTTTACTGAGGTGGCTCAGTAAATCTAGGTTGTTCTAGTGCAGTGCCAAAGGGAAGTCATGTCTATGTAGCATTTATTTGGAGTCATTCTTTTGCAATTGTGAAACCTGCATGCATGAGGTTTCACACCTCTGCCACTGCAGACTCACCCACAGGCATTATTTCCATGACTTGTAAAGGATCAGTTTATTTACACAACATGCAGAATGCTGTTCTCAGCCTTGTTTTTCTCAGACTTGTACATTTTCAATCATTTCTTCAAAAGAAGCTAAATGATTTAGTTTGAGCAAACTTCAATTGTGTTGCCGTGCTTCTGTGTGATGTCATTGCTGACAGACCTGAAAAGGAAGTGAGGTGGACCTGCTGGGGGTTCAGCTACAGAGGGATACTCTGCTCAGCTGTGTCAGTCAGGGCTGCCCCTCATCTGATTGGCCACTCTGGCATCCAAATGCCGTTGCTCGGTGTTGTCCCTGGTGTTGGGAAGCACTGGTTTGCAGTGTAGACTCCCAACGCACTGGTTAGCCCATGAAAAACCTTGCTGTGCTATGAGTTTTTCACCCCTAGACCTGCACCTCTATGACCCTGGCCAGAGTTCCCTCCAACAATCATTCATGGCATTCTCCAAACAGCTCTCCTGTGCATGGTCTATGTGAAGGGTAGGGACGGTCTCAGTTCCTTCCTGCTTCAAACAGTACAGTGAATCAGAAATCTTGAAAATTTGTGTTGCATTCTGTGTTGGAGAAACCTCTCTTTTTAGTCCTGTGAAGTCTAAGGATGGTTCCGTACATAGCTGTGATGGGAGCTACAGAACAGGACTCTGCTCTGTCCTCCATGTTCTCTCCAGTGCTGTTCAGCTCCTGCCTTAAAATGTGCCATTGGATGGGGACACAGCACATCTCAGTGATTTGTGCCTGTGTGAATTAACTTTGGGAGACTGAATGTTTCCTGCACCTGTTGGCCACAGGTGGTGATTTCCTTTTGAATTATAAGACTTTCTCACTTTTCTCACAAAATGAACTGGTGAGACCTCGTTTACTCCAATAATTCAAACCCCGGGAAGGTGAAGCACTTTCATCACCAATCACAGCACTAAACAATGAACCAATCACAGATCTTAGGTTTAGCTGCCTCTGTGATTCATGAGTCTTTGGTAGGGACACCCAGATACAAACCATAACACCTTCAAAAGTAAATCCTCTGAAGATGCCCATGCTTTGGACTAGAAGATAATTCCTAGCGTTAGTCCAGGGTTTATCTTATTTTATTTTATTAATTTATTTTTTAAGACTCTCACTGTGTAGTTCAGGCTGGCCTTCAATTCACTATGTAAATTAGGCTGACCTAGAACTTGTAACAATCTTCCTCTCTGCGCTTCCTAAGTGCCAGGATTACACCCATGTACCATCACACCCAGCTATTGTTTGTTAAGCTGTATTTATTGATTCACTTGAGATTACTCAATTTAAGTACCTTTGTTATACTTAAGTATACAAAAATGCTAATAAATGTAATAAAATTCCAGCCCAATGTAAACAACTTAGCAACTTAGCAAGGCCCTGTCTGGGAATAAATTATGATAAAAGTACCAAGGCACTGCATTCGATCTTCAGCACAGCAAAATTAAATAAATCTATAAATAAACAAAACTTCATATAAAATAATCTATAAATAAACAATACTGCTTAGAAATAAATCTAAAAAAACAAAATTGCTTGTTAATAAATCTATAAATAAATAAAGCTTTTGTGGATAGCTCAGATGAGAAGTGTTTTAAAAGCAATTTTATTTCATTATAATTGACATACAATGAACTTACAGGTTTAAATACAAAATTGGATGAAACTTGACGTGGGGCAGGGATATAGCTCAGTGGCAAAATGCTCCCTGGCAAGCACAGGGTCGTGAATTTGGTTCCTGGTACCAAAAATAAACAAAACTAAAACTAAAAACAAACAAAAAATCCTCTAGGAATCTTGTCATACATGAGCCCCTTGAAAACCATCACCAAAGTGGTGATGTATATGTCACCTTCACATTTTCCTTATGGCTCTTTATAATTGCGTCCTTCAATCCTAAGCAATGTGTTTGCTTTTTGTCTCTGGGAAACACTTTGTATTTTCTAGAGGTGACAGGTTATGAAGACATCAGACGACGGATACCGAAAGCACTGATTTCTCTGTAATAAAAGAAGGGCAACAACACAAATAACAATGGCATCTGAGCACTTGCTATGTGGTAGGAACCATGGGAAGAGCTCTGCAGGGTTTTCATTGGATCTTCACAACAGTGCCAAGAGATGAGTATTGCCATCCTTCACAGTTTGTTTTTTTTTTTAATGGAAAAAACCACGCAGTATTTCAAAGCAAAATAATAGAATAACAATAATGGAAATTGAGGCTCCCAGAAAGAAGCAGTGTACCTAAGGTGTCAGGCCCTGGAAGACTTGAGTCCAGACATCTATAAATTCCAAGCCTCAGACTCAGTCCACTCCTCTGCTTCCTCTCATAGCAGGCCTGGGGCTCAGTCTCCCAGAAGCTCCACCCAGCATCAGAGAAACCCTAACCCCCACTGCCACGCCCACCGCCTCATTCTTGGCTCCTGGAAGGCTCTGCACCTCCTGGGTCCCAGCTTCTGGCCCCGCCACTCACATTGCGTGGCCCCACCCCCTGGCAGTCAGCGAAGATTACATTCCACCCGGTCCAACTTGGGCGCCCCGTGCCCAGGGACGGTCCCTTGCCACTGGCCTCCGCATCCCACTCAGTCCCGCCTCGCCCCTGGCCTAGCTTCACAGAGGATGCACGGAGTGGCCATTTTGCCGCTAGCGCCCCCTTCTGGTGACCTGAGCACTCTTCCTTCCTTTCGGCCTAGGCTGTGGCTGGGCTGGGACTGGGGTCTGGCCAGGTAGGTGGAAGGCAGCTGGTGTTGAGTGGCGGTGCGGCCCAGTGGCCCCCGAATTTAGCGGTGCAGGTGCCTTGGTAGGGGGTCCGGGGAGGCTGAGGGCGCGGCACTGGGGCGACCTAGCCTCAGGTCTTCAGGGCTCTCCTTTCCACCCTCCTCCCTGTCGGGGTCCGCATGGCCAGCCCAGCACAGGGCCTGGGATCCTCCCCCCCTCCCCACTAGGTGCTGTTGAGAGCCCAGCCCTGGTTGGAACCTGTGGCAGGGAGGCTCAGAATCTCACATGGCCTCTGCTGTCAGTGAGCCGCGGAAATTTACCCCAACAGGACGATTTTATTCCACTTGGATCTCCTCTCTGCAGACTGAGAGAGGACCTATATGTTAAATTAAGACAGCAGTTATTATTCTGCCTGCACATGCTTTGTCTCCAGTCCATTCCATTGATAAGGGCTTTCTGCTTGTTTTAATATTGTCGCCTCTTGGGTGTTTAAGCTTTGTGAGGAGTCTGAGTGTGGCATGGGGCTTTGAGGGATTAGGAAGTGTGATCAGCAGTTTAAAAATTTAAGTCCACAGAAAAAAAAAAATTCACCCACATTGTTGAACCTGCTGCAGAATACCCATCTTGTCAGTATTTGGCTGTCTCTACCCATACTCCCCAGTTCTGCTCACATCATTTGTGTATTTGCATAGTGTTGAATATTTATAATATATGCTTAGGTAGAGTTTTACTTAGTTATCCTGTTACTGAACATGTACCCAAGTCAAGTTCCTCTTAGAAAAACTGCATTGAGCATATATCTTTTTTTCTTGGGATAAATCCCAGACATTGGAAGTAGTAAATCAGAGTTCTGTGTTCTTTCCCTGGTACTTGATATGAATTGCTTCTCAGACAAGACATGTTAACAATAGACACCTTGCAAAATTTAGGTATTTTCCCAATTCTATGGAGAAATTTGGAGTTCAGCAAGTTGTTGAGTCATTTTCTGTACCAGCTGAGAGGCCACACAAACGACTGTTGGATTTTATTTTTAACTGATGTACCATGATCATCCTTTTGTTTTGATTGACTCTATTCTGTTTTATTTCATTAGGGTTTATCCTCTTGACAATTAAAAAAAAAACACTTTCTTGCAAGGCATGGTGGTGCATGCCTGTAATCCCAGCACATGGGACGAATAGACACAAGGATCACAGGGAGTTCAAGGCTAGCCTGAAATACTTGTTGAGTCAAGGTCAGCCTGCAGTACATAGCAATACCTTGTCTCAAAGGAAAATAAAACAAACAAACGATTTTTTTCTTCTTTTTTATTTCAATGTAGCACACGTAGACATTAATAAAGTATGAAAACAATTTTATAAATACATTAATTTTTTTCATAACAGAATAATGGTTAATACACTGTGTTCAATGATCCCAGGGATTTCTGTATGAGCTATACGCCCATGCACTTTAAAAATTGTTGTTTTTTTAAATTTTTGACACAATCTCTAAATAATTTACTCAGCTCTCCAAGTTGGGTTTAAACTTGTGGTCCTCCTTCCTTACTCTCCCTGAGTGCTGGGAGTACAGGTATAGGGTATCTTCCTTTGGTAATTCACAATAGTTATGAATGTTTGTGGGGTAACATGTGCTTTTGATCTATGGCTCCTTTGTAGAAACAATCAGTCCAGTTAATGTGTCTACCACCTTACTAACCTACAAATACTTTCACAGTGACTACAACTGCAAATCCCATTGTTTAGCAGTTTTGAAAGCTATCCTTCTTATTAACTGTGGTCACCATGCAGTTTAGTAATCATTGAAAATTTCATCTCCATTGTTAATGAGACTTTGTATTCTTGGATGAAAACCCTCCTTTCCCCATCCCTCATTGAACTGATCATTCTTTAAAATCAAAGTGACCAAGAAAGATATGGAGGCTCAAGCTGCTTGGGGCACACTGCTCTCCAGAAAGACCAGGTGATAGTGCTTTGTAGCCCTTCAGCTTGCTCCCAATTTTTTTCCTTAACTCAATTCTGGGAATTGAATGCAGGCCCTTGCACTGAACTACAGTAAATTCTGATTTCAAATTTCTTTTTTATTTTGAGTCAGGGTTTGCATAAGTAAGTAATCTGCTGAGACACCAATCTTGGGCATAGACTCTTACATGTCTGTATGTGGACACACATTGATGTCAGAGACATTTCATTTTCAAAACCAAGATCCTCCATGCACACATCCTTCTCTTAATAGTGTATTACTTCATGATCAGATTCCTTTTCCTCTTTCCTTGTGGGCCCAGAGAGACTGAACTCAGCATCCCCACAGCTTTCCCTGGTTCTGGTGACCCACTCTGATGCCTTGAACACTCCATGTGGAGTGTAGCAAGCAAGGCTGCCAGTGTCCTCCTGCTTCAAATAGTGCTGTGAACCACAGTCTTAAACACAAAGCTTGAAAAGTTATGCGGATCTCTGTGTGGGATAAATCTCTATTGTGAGCACTGTAAGGTCCAGGGACACCTGTGTAGAGCTGTGATGGGAGCTACTGGACAGGGCTCTTCTCTGCACACCATGTTCTCCCCAGTGATGTTCAGCACTTGCCTTAAAACCCACCATCAGATGGGACACAGCAAATGTCAGGGATGTGTGCTTGCATGAATCAGCTTTGGGAAGCTCAGCATTTTCTACATTTGTTTACATGTGGTGATTCTCTTTTGAATTACAAGAATTTTTCATTTCTCACAGAATGAACTCATTACACCTCTTTGTCACTTCTAATACAAACTATTTATCTGCCTGCTGCTTGTAAGCCAAGATTTCTTATTGTGGATTTTACATTATTCTTGGTTCTGTTTTTCAAATGTAAAGAATCAGATCTTTCTCTGTCCCTTGTACCACTGAAATCATGGGAAAGCTTTTCCAACATGAAAAGATGAGTAGATAAACAATAGTCTTCACATTTTATCTGTACACTTTGGTCTACCCGGGATTTTCTCTTCTATCGAAGAGCAATAGCAGCCAGTCTCCTCTAGGAATATTTGGTCAAACATAATCTGATGCACGAATATTAAAGACCCAGAGAACTAAATCACAGGGTGAAAAAATCAGAGTGAGTGGGGAATAATAAGAGAGTACAAGAATATGGAATGGTCCAAAACTGAGCAGAGTGCTGGAACTCAATAGATGTGGAAATTGTACCAATTGGTGATGTGATGACGTGCTACTGAATTGAATATGTTGAAATGCATGATATCTTTACTTTTAATTAAAATTACCTTAGAATTTGATGTTGAGAATAATTATAGAGATAGGAGTAAAAATCAAAACTGAAAGAAATACGAGGGGATGGGTGAAAAGGGGATGGGAAGGGAAAAGCAGGTGCTTTGCAGGACTTGGCCTAAGTGGAGTTCAAGACACCTGTCATGGCGTGAGTAAAAGTGCCAGTTATGGAATTCCTTAAGAGTGGGTGCCTGACCCTAGTTTTCACTTTGATCCCAGAGCTGGTGAGGTCACTGAAGGTGTGGATGACCAAAGCTGTGCAATTGGGACTTGAAGTTATTCATGTACCAGCCATGCGTCAGCAGGAGAACAATCACCAACTGTCCTTGCTCCTTGCAGGGCCCAGAACTTCCCAGTGCCTGTCACAGACAACTCTGTGCACAAATCCACCCCAGCAAAGTTTCTCATTCAGCTTTGACCAACTCATTTATGCATGCCTCAGGGTTGCTTGAGGTCCCAAGACTGGCAGTCTTTCTCCTTGTCAAGTGTCCCATGCACTCATGAGAGGCCCACAGGCCAAAGCCAAAATCTTCTGAATGCAGTGCTTAGTTTCAGTTTTATCCAATCACCTGGGACATCTTGTAGAATTGGACACCAGCCTCCTGCTCCAGTTGCAAAGAGCCCAGCCCAGCCTTCTCTCTGCCTTGAATGGGACAGTGCTGGTCCAAGAAGACTTACCCCGCTGATATTAGTCCCTAAAAGTGCTGTGACCACCATGCTCCTTTCTTTAGGAAAGCATGAAATCCATCTTCCTTTCCCACCCTCGTGGTGTTGTCTCTGTGAGAAAGAGAATGGTGTCTGCAGTGTTGCTCTACTTGTGCTTACTCTACAGGGTTGGTGCACTGCAAATATCTGTGAAGTGAGTGGTCAGAAGGAGTGTGTTCTGCCTGCCATTCTTTCCTCTTCAGTTCATATAGTGATGCATCATTCCATTATGTGTGTCTTCTGGGGACACCTATTCCTCTACTATGTGTTCACATATGCAGAGGCCAGGAAGTTAGGCACATTCACAGTAATGTGGGTAGTACCTGATCTGTTCTTTAGAGGGACTTGTGTCCTGGATAACATGGAATCACAAGAGAACAGTGGCTAAATTTGCTCTGGCCATTGCATTAGGGTCATACCCTAGTAAATTGGTGGTTAAATGCACTCACCAGCTCTTTTTATGATGTCTGTGTGAACCTGTGTCCTATGGTATCCTCCAGAGATTCTTACTGTGGATACTTTGGAATCCCATGGAATGACTCTCCAGTGTCCTTCACAATAAAGATAACAGCTTCACCCACGTGACAGATCCATGATAGGAGGCAAGGCTTCCCAAGGCTAAGAAAAACCAGCAGTGCTGACAGGGTCACAGCTCTGAGGAGAAAGATCCAAATCCTCCTCCTGACTTCCTCCATAAACCTAGACAAGACACCATGCCTCAGGTCTTTCACGGAATGTCCCCATGCAATATAGAGGTCATCCTGGCATCTACTTCCTAGGGATATTTTCACCAGTCTGAGATGACAATTGTAATGCCTGTTGGCTAGTGTCTTGTGTACATAGTGTACAGAATTAGAGGTTAAATCCAGGAACCAGTGCAATGAATGTGGAATACAGTGCTGCCTGGTGGTAGAAATGACACTGACCTCCTGGACATATTCCTTGGTGGCATCGTGAGGGGGCAGAAGTTCTTCAATTCAATCATCTTTATGTTCCCTAAGCATCACAATTTGTTCTACGTACTGGTGCTATGGCCTCGAGTCAGGACCTCACACAGGCTATGCCAGCACTATGGATGGAGTTGAACCCCCAAATCTTCTGGCATTGCTTCTACATTCACACCTGTGTGAATTAGCACTCCCATGGTCTGACTCCTACTCAATAGCTGACAGATGACTTTCTGATGCCAAAAGCTGAGTAGCCAATTCCCTACATTATGGGCCTCACTTAGTGAATTATTATTATTATTATTATTATTATTAGTGTTGTTATTTTGCATTAGCAGTGTTGAAATTGAGCCCAGGGCCTCATGCATGGTAACCAAGTACTCTATACCGAGCTCTCTCCCCAGCTCTTGACTCACTCTTAAATAACTGAATATGCCAGACATCATGTGATGCAAATACTAAGGTTCACGCATTAAAAAACTGTGACCCATCTTCTGTTCTTTCCCTCTTATGTTCTCTCTTACATTTTAGTATTTATTTTTCTCTCTCTCTGGATCTCTCGCTGTGGGGAAGCCACTGCTATCTCTGAAGCTTGCAAGAGGAGAGCCTGATGAGCTTTGAGTGAGAAAAGGGAAAACAGTCCAAAAGGCACCAGGCTTTTGCCTTGGGTCCTGCCTGTAAGCAAGGGACAGACCCTGAGAGCAAATTATGCCCTAGTGTCATCTCCCCTGAGCCTGTCTTTACAGAGATATGATGGTAACAGACCCAGCAAAGCCTCTTGGATTCCTGATACCCTGCAACTCTGTTCTGAGAGAACAGAGTTTATCTCTTATATGAACTGACCTGTCTTCTATCACACATGTCTTGTCACATTTTCCAAATGTATGTAATGACTGGATAGAATTTGACCTCTCTGCCTTCTTTCACCAATCATAATCATTAAGGATTATGTACAGTGAGAATGCTGTACAGTGTTTTCCTATGGATTTTCTTTCATAGGTTCTCACTTCACGGTTTTCTGTGTTTTTTTTTTTTTATTCATTCAAATGTTATTGGATATTCACATTTCAGTTTTCAGTTGTTGGAAACAAAGTTCATGTGAATTTCTTATAAAATTCTCTTCATGACATAGAGAGGATTGTATGTAGAGAATCCTAAGATAGTCAGATGAGTTAATGTGAAATTAACTGTCAAAATGATATCTGAAGTGAATTTACCACAAGCAAGAGAGAAGAAATTTCCTTTGTGCACTTCCTCACCAATACCAGTGTGTTTTGCTGAAAAAAAGAAAGTCTGCTTTTGTGCTCTTCAAAACAAAAACAGGGTTGCTCTTGTGGAATGAATATTCGTTTACCTGATAATTGACAATGATAGGAGGCATGTAGAAACTGGGAAGGGTTCATGTGACTGCCAAGGGCATGTTGAAGGCCTTAGAAGTGATAGACTTGTGAATCCCATGGAGGACTTGGAATCACAGCTGGCTCCTGTGGAAGTCACACTGCATGACCCAGGGAGTGCTGACCTCTCCTGAAGTTAAGGCCCCATGACTAGGACAGTCCCTGTGAGAGTTCCTTGGTATTGCATGACAGGCCTACTACTTGACAGAAGATGGAGGTGGAGGAGCCCCTAGCCCAAGGAGAGGGACTCAGGGGACTCTCCTCTCTACTCATAATACATGTGTACAATCTAGACAGCTTTGGAATATGGGAGCAGCCGAAAGAGTTAAAGCAAAATGTGAGTGAAACAGTCCCACCATGGTTGTTATACCTATTGGAAAATGACAAAAAGAAAAGGCAAAATGCAATCTCAAACATCTCATCCATCAGGAGCAAGACCAACCTACATTGAAATAGAGGACTTTAAAAGTCATAAATCAGAAACCTCAAAAGATAGAAAATGAAGTAAAGAAACAAATCTATGATGGTATAGAGGAAATTGAATTAGAAATAATTTCTCATGTAAAGAAATAACAGCTATAGTAAACTAGTTGCTCAACATACCTAGAGAAGAAATACATAAAACAAAAATACAAGAGCATGGTAAATTGAAACTATGAATGAAGAATGTAGAAAATAAGCAGAATCTATGAAACATATGCAAAGAGATAGTCAAGAAACAAAAAAATATACTGAAAGCTGGAAAATCCATTTAAATGAAGCTGAGGATAGAATTTCATAATTTGAGGACAGTATTGCAGGAAGTGATCATGAAGGTGTAGAACATATAAAAATAACAAAGCATCATGAAATGACAATCCAGAAGCTTCAACATGATGCCAAGAGAAGCAATGTAAGACTAATAGACCTCAGTGAAAATGCATGAGTCAATGCAAATGACATAACTAAGCTATTCACATAAATAAAAACAGAAAAATTTCCAAACATGAGGAAAATTCTGATATACAAATAAGAGCCACACAAAGTGCCAAACAGTCACAACAAACATAAGTCTATGCTCAAACATATAATAATTAAGATCCCAGACATACAGCATAAAAATAGAATAGTAAAACTGTTAGAGAAAAGACACAACTCACCTATCCAGGAAAGACTATGATTACTATTAAGGCAAACTTTTCAGCACAAACCTTCAGGTTAAGATGAGTTTGGTGTGAAAAATTTCAAGCCCTAAAAGAAAACAACTTTCAACCTAGACCGATGTACCCAGAAAAAGTGTCTTTCAAATTTAATGGAGAAACAAGATACTTCAATGAGAAAGAAAAACTGAAGAAATTCATGTCCAACAAACCAACCCTCGAAAGATTATTGAAAGACATGCTAGATGGGGATAAAAATGACCACAATCTCCAGAACAACAGAAGAAATGACCAGGCTCGGTAACAAATTGAACAAGGGAGAAAAGCAGGAAATCAATGACAGGAATACAACATGGCAAAGTCAAGTAAGTACATATCAGTGATATCTAAAAAGGTAAATGGGCACAACTCACCTATAAAAAGAAACAGGTTGACAGAATGGATCAAGAAATAGGAACCCACAATATGCTGTATACAAGAAACACATTTTACTAAAAAAAAAAAAAAAAAAAAAAAAAAAAAAAAAAAACTTCATAGGTTAAAAGACAAAGATGGAAAGCAGTTTTCCATGAAACAGGAACCCAGAAAAAAGCAGGATAGCTATTCTGTTTGCAGAAAATGTGAACTTTAAACCTAAAATGTTTAAAGGAGATAAAGAAGGCCACTACATATGTGTAAGTGAGAAACTACAAGAGGAAGAATTACAAATATATATGCATCAAATACAGGAGCACCCAGCTATATGAGACAAATACTAATGGACATGAAAAACTGAACAGAAGTATATAATTAAAATAGGAGACCTTAACACCCCACTGTTAGAGATAGATCAATGAGACAAAAAGCATGGGGTTTAAGAGGGCAGCTAGTTTAACACAGAGGCATGGTACAAGTACATAAATGGCCTTTGGGGAACTTAAATATTCTCACAGACCCCGACAAGTTGTGTGCTCCACACTAATCATCTGTCTGTTTGTCCATTTGTGCACTCTGTGAACAGCTGTTCCTTTCATTTTAAGCTCAGTAACTTTGCTCTTTTTCCAAGTTTGCATTGTTTGATCAAAGATATGTTTGGGTTGTGAATTTATGAAGCATGGTTTCACATTGTTTGCTAGCTGCTCGAAATGTCACAAAGACTGGGTATATGAATGCAATATGTTGTTCTTCATCACTGATTTATAGTCTCATTATTTAGAAATTTATTATTAGGATGAATAAACAAAGTCCTGGAGGAGAAAAGATGGTGGATAGGTAACAGCAGGCTACAGAGATTCTCTGAGATGTCACCTTACATTCCAAAAATAATACAGCATAGTGAGACCCAGGCAGAGGGAGATAGACCCTCCCAAGCCTGGAAAGAATTAAGCTGAGAGAAACCATTTAAAAATACAGTCCCAGTGCTTCTACTGAAACAGCTACAGTCTTGGTGCTGCCACTTGAACTTGCTGCCACTCCTACACTTGATCTAATGCAGCCAAGATTTATGGAACTACACAAAAGCTCATCAGTTTCATCTCACTGGAGATGCATTTGCACTGAGGATGGGAGTCGGTGATCTTAACTGACAAACTTAGCTGGCAGGGTACCCTGCATCGACCTGTGGTGAATGACGGGAATAAACACCTTCCATAGAGCCTCCAAAAGATGACATTCTGGGACAGGGCAAATTGGCCAGAACAAGGGGCTGCAGTGACTTCGGTCAGGTTCTCCCTTCTCAAGTGGGATTGATGGGGATCACCTGACCTGTGTCATGCCTCAGGCTGAAACCAATAGGCTAGCCCATACCAGTTCCAATGCACTAATGCAGTGAAGCCTTCAGCAGGCTGATTAATCCAGAGGGGGCGGGCCCAGCATAGGATTCCCTGGTCTGTATCCACATGGTACACTGCACTGGGGGGGGGGACATACAATCAGCACTTCAGACAAACTATAATCAACAAACAAAGAAACTGGACCTCCCGTATACACCTGTATGGAAGGAACAAAAAATAATAAGAGGAAGCAACAAGAAAGGGTTCCCATTCCCCAATCATGAGAGCATGGATCCAGGAACTGTAAATGCAAAGCAGAATGAGGACAGCAAACATGCAATATCAGACATGGCCCCAGTAGACATACAGCAATATCTTCAGAATGCATAGATAATTTGAAAGGTGAAGTATTTAACCGAGTAAAGCAAGATATAAATAGAATAATTTAAGAAATGCTAAGCACCTCTCAAGAAAAAAACATGGAAAAAGGGAAGAAAACAAAAAAAGGGGAGAATTGTTTCATGAGGAAAATAGAGAAAAGTTAGAAGAAAGGAAGCTGGTTCAAAGAGAGAACCATGAATTTAAAAACTCCTTTGCAAGCTGGAAAAATTAATTGCAAGAAACTAGGGTAGATTATCTAAACTAGAGGACAGGTTTGCACTGTAGGATCATGAAAGGAAAAATTTCTTAAATATAACAAGGAAACAAGTAGTAACAATACAAATGCTAGATGATGATAAAAAGATGTATAACTTAAGAATAACGAATGTGAATGAAGAAGCAGGAGTACAAACAAAGGAACTACAAATTCTATTCACAAAAATAAAGAAAACATCCCAAGCATAGGAAAAGATTCTCAGCTGTATGAGGCATACAGAACTCCAGCCACCTAAACCAAAACAGAACTACACATAGGCATATTATAATCAAGATACCAGAAATCCAATATAAGAACAGAATATTAAAAGCTGTCAGAGACAAGAAACAGACCGTCTATAAGGGAAAGTCCATCAGAATTACATAAGACTTCTTGGCACAAACCATCAAATTGAGAAGAAAATGGAGTGAATCATTCCAAGTCCTGAAAGAAAATAACCTACGGCCCAGATTGATGTATCCTGAAAAGTTTTCCTAGAAATTAATGGAGAAATAAGATGCTTCCAAGATTAAGAGGAACTGGGAGAATTCACAACCACCAATCCAACCCTACAGAGAATACTATAGGACGTTCTAAAGAGAGAGAAAATCACCAAGATTTCAGGAACAGTGGTAGAGAGGCAACAATGAATGGAGCAAAAAGCAAAGTGAAGAAGACAAATAGACAACTGATGACAGAAAAATATAACAACAGAAATGAGACAGAGAAGGTTGGATATAATTTCTAATGCAGATGTCCTATATACACTAAATTAAGGAAAAAAAGAGAGAATCACAGGCAGAGTGGATCAAGAAATAGGGCCAACTGAGATGCTCTTTATAGGAAGTATAATTGACCTGAAGAAGGGTATTTGGACCAAAATTGAATATGAGAAAATAGAACTCGATGTGATAGGGAAAGAGAGAGTAATAGGGGCAACTGGATCAGTATTTATGGGTAGGTTGGAAAGAAAGGCTTTAATAAGTAAAGAAATATAACTAGAGATCAAGTCCTGGAGTGAGAAAGTTCAGAAACACTTAGATAAATAGCAGGTTGCCCACACAATATAAAACCAAGAGTGTTGGGGAGACCCAAAAATACACAGTACACCCTGGGGGAGTGAAGGGGAAGAATAGGGAGTGAAGGGGAAGAATAGACTTTAAAAAGACAGAAGAAGATATTGCTATAAGTGTATCAGGAATTAAAACCCATATTACTTGTACCACTCTGTTTAGATAGAACTTATTCCATCCCAGTTTTTATACAAGCACTAAATCTGAGGGCACAGACAGCTGTCCCAAAAATATGAGGATATACCACAGTAATCATCTTTAATTTCCTGTTAACTTAAACCAGATTCCTCTATAACTTATCCTGTTATATCATTACTGAACTTATTTAAATCTGATTTGTTTGATTGCTGCTTGTTATTGACTATTTTATTCAAAACCGTTAGGTTGATAGTATCGTCAGAGTGTAGACAACTATACTGAAAATAGAAATGATTCTCTATAATACCCATTCTGACTTGATTAATATCTGTTTTAGTAGCTCTACACTATCTACAAAGTTCTATTTCTGTTAATACTGTTATGCAGTGATATATTCAATTATACTTTATCCGATGATATAGCCATTTTTATTGATGATAACAAGAGACAACACAGTAACCATGGTAGAACTCCTTGTACAGCAGTTTTATATGTCTTTTTAGTTTTTTGTATCTCTAGGATTATGTTTTGCTCTGTCCTGCTTTGTTCTGTTTCTCCCTCTAATATAGAAAGGATAGTAACACATGTTAAGATGCATGCTTCCATAAAACCTATCAATAATTTAGAAGAACTGATTTTATGATACATGATGAAATGAACAAATACTTTAAAGGAGAAAAAAGGGGACTACAGTACCCAGTGCTGGTTCCATCGTGTCATGATATGAAATCAAGGAATACTATTAATCTTCAACTAGAGTGATTTTAATCTGCTTTGGTTTGTTTAAACTCAACATATATGAAGATATGGATAAATACATACATGTTTAAGTGTATAGGATTGATTGCCATATTACTTAGTTTTTATTAGATAGTTGAACAGAACTATTTGAAGTCTCCCTGTTTGAATTCCCATTTATATGGTCCACTTTTGTATCTTGAACAATTATTTGAAAGAGGACAATAAAACACACAAAGTAGTGATTTATTACTGTTTATTCTTTAATTTGAATGTATGTACTATTTATGCCTGCTTTCTGTTTTGTTTTGTCTTTCTTTAAATAAAAATAAATTTAAAAATATAAATAAATAAGCAAAGTCCCTTAGCAGTTAGATTGGTGGACCAAGCTCTGATTGATAAATAAGAAAGCAGCTGTCTGCTAACATTTTTAACCAGTTTTTATCCATTGATTAGAGACCTCAATGATCTCCAGATCACTATAGGAGACACCTCAAATAAATTTATGAAATTTATTCGTAAATGTTCACATTGGTCATTATCAAATGAAGTAATACATATCTTTGGTTTGATGATGCCTGTATAAAGGTTTCACATGGTTATGACAGTTGATTTTAATCAACTATATGATGTATTGCATATATTCATAATTCTGGATGCGTAAGACTCCATGATTGTAAAATGGGGATTACTTATGGTAACAGATTTTTGTCTCATGTGCACACCTTTGCTGCTCACAAAGACTTGTGAGATTCACATTCAACTAAAGATCAATAAGTTTTTCAATAACACACAAAAAACTTCTTGTGTATTAGATAAAGGTGATTGACTAAAAGGGATATTTTATGTCAAACAAGAATTTAGATTATTACAAAAATCTCGTGATTGTCATGATGCAATACTATGTACGGTTCTGATTCCTGATATATTATGTAAAATATGCAACTGTTAATACTGTAGGTATTCAAATGGTAAAATGTCCATGGATAGAAGAAAATAGGATTCATTTAATGTTCTAAGATGTTTCATGTTTAGATAAAATAGTAATATTACACTTACTGCCTGTAATATACTGTATTGTTATGAAAAACTTCTTTTGGATGTTTGACAGCTAAGGTTTGGAAGCCAAATCTTAGAGAAACAGATGGGCTAAATGGATAGCCAATATTTTGGCCCCAGCCCTTCAAGGGTGGTGGAGACCCAGGATATAAAATAACCTCTGATTGCATCATCCTAAGATATTCAGTGAGTCCCTTGTTGTCTCATCAAGGAGATGATGAAACCACAGAGGAATGTCACCTTCAATGCAAGGCGTGCCTAAGAAGAGTCACAGGAGAAAAATCTCCCAAGCTTTCACAGAGAGCATCGTGGTGAAGCAATGATTGTGACTCTTCTAAGTGGCTGACACTGACAGAAGAGCCATGAGGTGTTATGCATGGTTCTAAGATAACTCCTGAGAAGACCTAAGTGACCTTGATAGGAAGGCCTTTTGGCAACTCTTGGAGGTGGACTAAATGTCTTTTGCATAATGGATGTATATGAGTCCTGGGGGCTAGGGGTGGAATGTCATGGTTTATGCCTGTGTCCCCCAGGCCTCATGAGTTTGCATTGTGCATTTATGATGGTTCATTGTCTAGTGTTCGGATTGATGGTGTCAGTCCTAAACCCACATTGGGTGGAGCCAGGATGTAATTCAATGGCAGGAAGAAGGTGTATCTTGCTTTATGCTGGTTCTTATGTGCTTTTTGCAGCCTCCATGAACTGTGGCCCAGCCATACCTGCCTGCCTTGGAGCCAACTGAGTGTGAACTGAAACCTGCAAAAACTGTAAGAAATAAATCTTTCCTTTCTGAAATTGGGCTTCAGGTATTTTGTCTCAACAACAAGTAAAAAGTAATTAAGACAGAATTTAGTACCTAGGAGTGGGGTCTTTTGCTGTGACTATTCTTGACCATGTTTTTTGAGAGGCTTTGGAAATGGCTTGTGGGCAGAGTTTGGAAAGGTTTGGACATGTCGCCTGGATGCGTAGAGCTGGAGCAGTGTAGGCTGTTCTATAGAGGGGATTCTGGTCAGAGCTCAGGAGACCAGAAGGCTGATAGAGGGCCTGATGGGAAGAACCAGGCTTGGGAGTTTTCTGTTGGGAAGAAGGACTGCATTGGTTGTTGGACTCCACCTGATGTGTGTTATGGCTTGGCAGAAGGTTTGTCTGCATTTTGCTACTGCCCAGAGACTTTGCTGAGACTGAGACAAAGGGCAATGGACTGATTAATCTTGGAAAAGAAATTAAAAAGCAATCAAACCTTGAGGCTGTGGCATGGCTATTGTTGGGGGCTTTTAGCCAGATTTATGTTTCATATCAAAAGCAAAGAGATCAGCAGGATAATGTACAATGCTGTGAGTTTGGCCAGAGGGAAAATTCCAGGAAGACTGTGGATTGCAAAGACAGAGTTGAGATTTTGATTCCTGAGGAGAAACAGAGAGATAAGAAAGATGGCCCCAGGGCATCATAGGAAGGTGGTCCCCACCCTGTGCAGCCTCACTGCAAAAGTGAAAGAATTTGCTCAGAGGGAAAAGCTGCAGAGTGCCATGTTCTAGAATGGCAACAGAAGCCACTTGGGGTTCCAGAATGGTGGCCCCTTTGAGAAGCTTTTCCTCACAATCATGTAAACAGAGCCCTGCAATCCAGGCAACTGAACCCTATAGCCAAAAGACAGAAAAGCGTAGGTACTGCTCCAGTCAGCAGCAAACCTTGGTGGCATCCACAAGGTGCTGATTTTAGGTGCAAGGAAAATGCACAAATTCTGAGGCAAGATGGCATCCACCTCAATTGCAAATTGCCTGGGAGGCCAAAAGGTGTGCCCCTGAGAGGGCAATTTGTGAAGACGTAAGGGTGAAACCAAAGGTGCGGTGGAGACTGCAGATGTTTGGAAAAGGCAAGAATGTGGTTGATTCAAGGGAAGCTGCAAAAACAGAGCAGAGAAGATGTAAGAGAAAAGCTGCTGTAGTCAAAATTGCTGGAAATGCCATGGGGGTGGAATTACCCAAGCCTTTTGGAGTTTGCAACCAGATTGCTTCTGATGCTGAACATGGAATTCTAGGACTTAATGTTCACCCTGCTGGACTTCTTTTGTTTCCAGTACTTTATATTCCCATTCTTGTAACTTTTGGAATGGTAATGTTTACCTTGTGCCTTTGCATTTGGGAAATGTTTAACCTTGTTTGATTTGTACAGGGGTTACAGTTAAGAGTTTGCCTTAGATCTTGGAGGAGACTTGGGAATTGGACTGTTCAGGAATACTGAAACATAGGACATTGGCAACTCTTGGAAGTGGACTAAACGCCTTTTGTATAATGGATATACATGAGTCCTGGGGGCCAGGGGTGGAATGTCATGGTATATGCCTGTGTCCCCCAGGCTTTATGAGTTTGCATTATGCATTTGTGATGGTTCATTGTGTAGTATGTGGATTGATGGTGTCAGTGCTACACCCACATAGAGGTGGAGCCAGGATGTAATATAATGCAGGAAAAAAGTGTGTCTTGGTTTTTGCTGGTTCCTGCTTGCTGTTTACAGCTGCCATGAAATGTAGCCCAGCCATGCACACATGCCTTGGAGCCAACTGAGTGTGGACTGAAACCTCCAAAAAATGAAGAAATAAACCTTTCCTTTCTCAACCTGGGCTTCACGTATTTTGTCTCAGAAACAAGTAAAAAATAACTAAGACAGTAGTTAATGCAGGTCTCATGTTAGCTTGGCCTTGGACATCCTGAAGAAAAGTCTGGTCTCTGAAGATATAGTGTAATGTAAAAGCTTGGCTGAGGGGGGAGCTAGGATCGCTAACATCCTCTGACAATTGCTGGCTATTCTGGTAAATGACTGCTGTTATGAACCGCTGGACTATGATGAGTTTAAATTGCAGTTCTCTTTAATGCTTCCCCACCTTAAGCTGGCTACCCATCCTGGGAGTCAACAAAACAAAAAAAGTGAGAGATGTTGGAAAGGGCTGAATATGAATACATGTGCAGGGCTGTGGTGTGGCCTGGGCATGATTGAATTGAGAATGAGGAGACACCATAAGGAACAAGATAGGCCACGGCTGAGGCCACCTGGAGACTTCCTGGATAGGTTTCTTAATAGGAATCATCTGTTGCTCTGTGGGTTCCTTGAACCTCTCCCAGGGGCCTGCTCAGGTTTTTACCACTGTCCACTCACTTCTTTACTTGTTCTGATTAAATATGGGCTGCCTAGTGACAGGTGGCTGGCTGGTTAGCAGAGTTATGTGTTCTAAAGAAGATTTCACTCTTCCTGTTGCCCTCAATGCACTGCCACTTTTCTGAATTTTGGTCCTTTGCTGTGCACTTTTTTGGGGCTAGATATTTAGGCATAGGCCCCAACAGAAAATTAACTTCCAGATAGAATAATTGTAAGTTTCCTGAAAATTTTGTTGCATGTAAATTTTCTTTACCTGCAGATGGAAATGTTATTATCAACAAATATATTGCTAATTTATCAACATATGTTACCTTATTAACATATTGAGGGGTATTATAGTGATTTCTCAGAAACCATGATTTACACCTCTTTTTTTTTTTTTTTTGTCTTTGTTTTTTTTTTTTTTCCTTTTTATCGGTACCGGGGATTGAACTCACAACTGCCTGCTTGCAAGGCAGGCGCTTATGCCACTGAGCTAAATCCCCAGCCTGATTATACACCTCTTTACATCATTGTGAGTATTCTGTATAACTTTTCTAAGTCTGTACTTATAAGTGAAATTGGTACATAATAAAGGAGGCCTCCATCAACTTGCTAACTACTATGTAACATGAGTCTTGGTGTTTCTAGCACTTCATTTGTTTTAGCCATGAAGTCCTCAACAGATGCCAGTTATGCCTGCTTGGCCGAGAATGGATTGCACAGGAAATTATGTGGTTTTGATCGCCAAAGAATTGATGGAGTCAAATTGAAACAGGTAAAAGCTAAAAAACTGTTAGGGTTTTCATAGATTAAAAACTCACTTACATAATTAGTTGATGAATGAGTTGATGCATTTGGAAGATTATTAAGAACATACAGCTAGCTGAATTATATTAGATATTTATTTCTTTATTTTTATACAGGTACAAAACACCTGACTTACAGAATTTAATATAAATATATTCTTTATCTCATTGTTTCCATGAGGGAAATTTGGTTTTGACTGTTTCCAAAGCATAAATATCTTGGAAAAAAGTGAAAAGGAAAAGGAAACTTTTTTATGAGGCCAAGGAGCCAGAGAACAGTTTCAGAAACTGAGAGGTAGGATCTAGGGACCTGACTTGGTTCATGGGTTCCAACACACATGGATGCAGTGTATACCTATAGAAGCGATCATAGTAATATCCTACACATTTCTGAAGCCAAAAAGGTGTTAAAAATGGATCACCAGTCTTTAGGGAATATATGACTTCTAGGAATATTAAAATCCTGAAGAGCTGAGTGCCGATTAGTGACAAAGGAACTATACTGCAAGGGGAACTTAGAGTGTGAAGTCCTCGGGTATTCCTGCCTCCTCAGAAGGAAATGCTTAATTGAATTGGGAATTTGGTTCCATTTCAGCAATAATTGTCACCCCCATGCTGGGCAATATGATCACTTTCAAAATTCAGCATTTTTATGAGTTGGAATGAGTAGCAAGCTTGTCTTGGAGAATTGATGCTTGCTTTTATTTCATCTTTACTCTGTTGCACACCATTACTATCATTTAAATGTAATGTCTTCACTTTACACAGTAACTATTCTCCTTTTGTGTGCATGTACTGGGTTTCTAGGTGGAAAATTAATAGAAATGAGTGAAAATCATGAAAGTGAAGTCTGCTGCCTCTAACACAGACTTCCGACTCTCTGTTCTGTTGTGTCCCGCCCTGGCCTGTTCTCAGAATATTTTCTGACATCAGTGGATTTTTTATTCCTGGAAGATTGAACCTGAATCCTGAAAACATTTGCAGCCCATTATGGAAAGAATCCACTGACCCTTGAAAGAAAGCAGGGGTAGCCATGAAATGGCAGGGATAAATAAGAAATTTAGAGAAGACCTAACACCACCACTTCTCAAAATTCAATGAAATCGAATGGGAAATGGTCATTCTCAATTCATTCCTGGAAGCAAGCATTACCCTGATACCAAAACCAGAGAACAATCCAAATAAGAAAGAGAATTACAGACCATTCTGCCTAGTGAACATTGAAGCAAAAATCCTCAATAAGATACTGGCAAACAGACTGCAGAATATCATCGAGAAGATTTTACACCATGATTAAGTGGAATTATTCCCTGGGATGCAGCGGTGGTTCAACATACATAAATCCATACATATCATACGCTGTATTGACAAATCCAAAAGCAAAAATCATTTGATCATTTCAATAGATGCAGAAAAAGATTTTGCCAAAGTCCATCACCTATTCATAATAAAAAACCTACAAAAATTGGGAGAGATGAACTTTATCTCAATCTGATAAAAGCCTTTTATTACAAACCAACAGTCAACCCCATACACTGTGGACAAAAACTGAAAGCTTTCACTGTAAAAGGAGGAACAAAACAAGGATGTCTACTGTCTCCACTCTTATTCAATATAGTCCTGGAAACTAGCTGGAGCAATTAGACGAGAGAAAGAAATAAAAGGAATAAAGATAGAAAAGGAAAATCTTAAACTATCATTATTTGCAGAAGACATGATACTCTACTTAGAAGACCCCAAAAATTCCACCAAAAGACTTCTAGTTTAAGAAGGAAATTCAGTAATATAGCTGGTTACAAAGGCAACACTCAACAATCAATAGACTTCATAAACAAGCATAAAAAACTCATGGAAAGAGAAATCAAGGAAACAATAACTTTTACAATAGCATCCAACAAAATGAAATACTTAGGAATCAGTCTAACAAAGGATGTAAATGACCTCTACACTGTAAACTACGGTACTCTCAACAAGGAGATTGAAGAAGATATTCTAAAATGAAGAGCTATCTCATAGTCTTGGGTAGGGAAATTCAATATAGTGAAAATAACCATACTTCCAAAGCTATTGTACAGATTTAGTGCAATCCCAATCAAAACACCAAAGCATATCTCAAAGAATTACACAAAATAAATCCTAAAATTCATCTGGAACCAGAAGAGACCTAGGGTAGCAAAGATGATGCTGGGCAACAAAGAAAAGATAGGGTTCATCAAAATCCCTGACTTGAAATTATGCTATAAAGGTATTGTGATTCAAAAAAAAGGTGTGGTACTGACAAAAAACAAAACAAACAAAACCAGACCCAAAGATCAAAGGAACAAATTAGAAGATGGGAGAAACAACCCCAGATCACTAAACCATCTTATCTTTGACAAAGGTGCCAAACAGTGTCATTGGAAAAAAAGCAGTCTCTTTAATAAATGGTGCTGGAAAAACTGGCTCTATACCTTCTGAATATTATCTTTCAACGTGTATTAAGCTAAGATCAGAATAGATGAAAGATCTTATATTAAAACAGAAACATTAAATCTGCTGCAAGATAGAGTAAGTAAAACTCTTGAAGACATTGATGTAAGCAAAGACTTTATGAGGAAAACATGGATTGAACAGCAAAAATCAAAGAGAATTAAGTGAGAATCTCACCCTACTGAAAAACGTTTTAACATCAAGAGAAATTACTAACAGAGTGAAGAGACAACCCACAACGTGGGAGAAAATGTTTGCCAACCGTTCCTCAGACAAAGTATTACTATTGAGAGCACGGAAAACTAAAAAATTTCAGTCTTCCCAGATTTAAAGACCCAGTGCAGAAAGGTGCATCTGAGGTGAAATACACAGTACTCAGATGAAGAAATAGAAACAGCAAATAAATATGTGACAAAATGTTCTGCATCACTCGTCATTTTACAATTGCAAATTAAATAACACTGATATGTCACCGTGCCCCAGAAAAAATGCCTACGGTCAAGAAATAAAGCAATAACGAATGCTGGAGGGGTTGTGGGGGAAAAAGGAACCCTTCTCCATTGTTGGTGGTAAAGAAACCACGGTGGAAATCAGTGTGGAGATTCCACACAAACTAGGTCTACAGGTCCCACTCAACTCAGCTATTCTTCTTCTGCGTATCTACCCAAAAGAATAAAAGTCATCATACCAATGTGCACCCACATTTATAGCAGCACAGTTTGTGGTAGCCAGATCTTGGATGGAATGCATGACCTCTAGCTTGCCAGGCAGGCGGTTAAGGTAAATCTCTGGACCACTTTTTTACTTTTTAACTTTCAAATAAAATGGGTTTGGGAGAAAAAACAAGGACTGAGGTAAAGACTTTCAGTGCAAATACCCATCAGACGAGCTGAGGTCAACATTCCAGAAGATAGCAGGCTCCAGAAGCCTCCACCATCTTTCACTGGGGATCAGCAGTTACAGGGTGGGTTTTTTTTTTTTTTTTTTTTTTCTGTAATTATTCTTGGTGGGGAAGGCAGGCAGGAGAGCAGGAGCCAATCAGTGATGAAGAGGCCGGCTGTAAGAACTGTCCAATCAGGTGGGCCTAGGTAGGCGGTCTCTTCCGGTGTCATGGCCTCAATTGTAAGGCCAGGGCAAAAAAGGGAGCATTAGATGTTTGCTAGACCACTATTTTTTGCTTCTATTCTCTGTGAACTGCTTAGAAAGAACCTGGGAGACCTCCAAACTACGCAATGGTGATGTTATGGGATGGGAGCAGTGAAATGGGGTGGAATCTGGTTGAGACCAGTTAGAAATGGTGAGAAGGGTCCAGGGGATTAGCTCAGCGGCATAAGCGCCTGCCTTGAAAGCAGGCAGTCATGAGTTCAATCCCCGGTACTGATAAAAAGGAAAAAGACTAAAAATAAAATAAAAATTAAAAAAAACAACAAGTGGTGAGAAGCAGGTGTGCTGTCTAGAGCCTGTGTGCTTAGCCTCAGACCCTGAGATCCTCTAGTGCTAGCAGTAAGTCATTCTCTGTCCCTTTTACCTCTCGCTGGGGCAAGGACAGTTCTGGGTCCGTAGAACTCTGTTGCTACTGTGATACCACCAGGCCACAATGCCATTTTTGAAATTGCCTGCTGCCCTTGCTCCTCCAACAGTCTGGGCCCAGGAAAGGGCATGAGGAGACCCTGATTCTGATGTGGTTTCAAGCTGGGTGCAGCTGTAATAAGCTAGGTCTCTGCTCTCATTCCTGTTAGTAACAGATCTGAAAGCCAAAAGTTTCTAAGTGTCTGTGATGCAGGACCTCATAGCCACAACTGCTCTCGTTAAACTTATGCATTTATGTATTTTGTGATCGCCTAAATTTATATTATGTTCTCGTGTTTCCATGCTCATGAAAGGTGGAGGCAAAGGTTCTGTGAATTCAAAGATGTGTAGTGATGTGCTTCAGTGGAGGACGGCTTCCCAAACAGGAGATGAACTTCTGTGTATTATACAGAACAATGCAAAGAATTTCTGAATATACTTTATGTGACACATGTGCTCATAGACGATGTTTGGGAGAACAGCCATAGAGGTTTAAATTTTAAGAAAAATGAAGCAGATATAAATGTGTCATCAAGGGCAGGGAAAAGTGTGTTTGCTAAGGACAAATTCCAGAAGGGGTTGCTTGTTAGATTCTCATGGTAAAATGCCTAAATGTAATCATTTGCATGAACATATACACGTGATATCCTTTTGAATGGAAAGGAATATGGGTGTCATCTCTGAATTAAGAGGTGATTTAATAGCTTGGTTGATCATATACATTGTTGAAATATGGAAAGGCTCTGCAATGGACTTTACTAAGTGGTTAAAGGAGATGCCATAAATTAAAATTGTGCAGGGATATCAATAGTTTAGTCATGAAGGGTTTTCTGCTTAGGGTGGATCAGACGAGCATGGAAAGGATGTGGAAGTGACTGGCAGGATGCATTGTGCCAATAGCAGGACATAAAACAGAGAGTATTGAAAGTCAGGTAGTTCTTAGGGTAAGCATGAAGATAAAGTTGGCTTATGATTTCTTCCTTGAGGTGAAAAACACCAGGTCTTGTAAGAATCAGTATTCCACATCCTTGTCAACCCATGAATTCTGTGTCCTTCACTTGAGATCTAATTTTGATTTTCTCTAATTATGACCCAGTGTCATGAAGGTGAAATTTGAATTTTTTTTGTAACAGGGATTGAACTCATGATCTCAAGCTTGCTAGGTCGGTGTTCATGCTGGTGAGCTAAATACCCAGCTCTGAAGTTGTTTTCTATATACTATGTATGATATCAACATTGTTCCTCAGAAAATGTTGAATATTGTGGAATTTTTCTATATTGTATGGATATAATTTTTAAAGCAAACCAAAGGTGTCGTGTGTAGTCACTTTTCAAGTTTCACATTGTCTGTGGGGTGTCTCAGTCAGGGTTTCTATAGTTGAGACAGCTCTGGAACTTAGGCTAGCCCCAAACTCAAGGAAGTTCTCCTCCATCAGCCTCCCAAGATATATTTCTCACATCTGAATGGAGAGTGATCACTTGGTCACAATGAGCTATAATTTGAAACTTATACCTGGTTTCATTTTTTATACATTTTTTACATACAGCAGTTTTCCATGAACATTTGTGTTATTATTTATGTATCATATTTGATGTTATTTATGTTTTGTTCTATGAAACCAAATTAAAATATCAAAATGCTACTTAAGTATATTAAGAACAAAGGACTCAGTGGCCTAAATGAGATTTGAAGAGATATCATTGTTAGTACATCAAAGTGATTCATGAGATATTTGTCTGGCTCTGTGCTTTATGGATGCTGGTCCTGCAGGCTCTCGCTAGGAGCTCTGCTGTAGAGACAGTGCACAGCGACTCTTGCAGTGACTCAGCATAAGTATCAGTGCTCCTATTTGGCTGTTACATTAGCTGTGAGTTGCAATAGAGCATTAAATTTGCTGTTTCAAAAATGTGTATATACCAAAAATTAATCCCCATGACATGGAATTAAGATTTGAAGAAATCAGTCTCATTTCAGCTGTTTTGTTTGGTTTTATTTGTTTAGTTTAGGTTTGTTTTATTGAGACAAGTTTTCTCTATGTATATCAGCTAGTTTTGAACCCTTTATGGAGTGCAGAATTGCCCTAACCTCAAAGCAACACTCCTCTCTCAGCGTCTTAAGTGTGGGATTATAGATATGTGTGTTTTTACCCTAGAAAATATTGAGGCTTGTAACTTAGCTGTGTTGTAGGTTGACATAATAGATGCCATCTTGAGCTTTGCATTTAACTAGTGCCCTGTATTTCACTCAGAAAAATGGAAAATCACACAGGGTATAAGTCCCAGGAGAAAAACAAAATGAGCTGTACCTAAAGAAAAAAATTAACCTGCTCAACAAAAGAAGCAGAATACATTTGTCATCCAAAAATTATTATAAGATTCTAGCTAAATGATTTCCAACAGGATCTTTTTGTGATTTTATCTTTTAAAACATCTCTAACTTTCCAGTTCAGAGCGTCTTTTTTAGATACTGAAATTGGGTAGGGGTTCTGAATACAAGTGGTCCTGAGAACTGCTAATGAAATTCCACATTTCGCAACTGGGTTGCTTGGTTTCCTATATTATTGTTCACAAACTCAACTCAGGCTGCAGAAACCTTACTGACACAAGCAGACACTAGGATTAAATGACAGTGGCACTGAAATGAAAGAATAGTAGTGAAAAGGAGAGGAGAAAAAAGACAAATGCCATGTGCTATAATGCCCACCTCTTTTCTCCAGCAATGAAGAAGCTCAAAAAGGAGAATGGCCATCTATTCAAAGATGCCTAACCTACATAGTCAGTACAAGGCTGGCCAGAACCCCAAAGAGAGACTATGTCTTTAAATAAAAAATTAAATGAAAAAATTAAACAACCAAGGAGACAGAAAAAGTATTTTAAAAAAACAATAATAGAGCTGAGTGAAAGTTGACTCATGTAAAATGAGAATTATTGAATGATGCTGCAGAGGAAAGAAGGCCATGTACAGGTATCCAGGAGACAGTGACAAACACAGACTTAGGAATGGCACCTATTGTGCTACAGGACAACAGTGACCTCCTTCCTCCAAAACATTTGCAGTTCACTAGACTGAGGACTTCTAAAAGCTCATGGAAATGTGAAACTCATGGCAAACAAGCAGCTTAAAATTCAGGCTTTGGAACATGGCCTTTAGCAGACATTTCATATTTAAATTGAAATAAGAGAAATATAGCCCTGCTCTGTTTACTGTCAAATGAGCAACATTGAGAAATGAAGTCACAAAGTGAAGTTCAAAAATTTTCTTAGAAAAAAAGAGAGAAGAATAGCCCTGAATTTTCTGGAGTGGTCTTCAGGGTTTGGCCACAGACCTATTGTCAGGGGAGTTATACAGGAAAGTCCCAATGTGGGTACAGTGTGGGTCTCAGACTACAATCAACCTATAAAGTTATAGCTGCTTAACTAATATTATTCATCAGGGGAACAAGTCAGCCAGAAAAGGTATGTGGAAAGAGTCAAGGCATTTTGTGGGAACAATAGTCCAGTTGTTCTGCTCATTGAGTATGGTAATTGAGGCCTATCAGGACTTCCTGGAGCAGGTGGTGGAAACTGCAGTACATTTCAAACTATTGTTTTTCTCTTCAGGAGGATGTAGACATTGTCACTGCATCTTCACCTTCAGGTCTGGTTTTCTTCAGTTGTGCCTTTAGCAGTGATTGTTGTGTTTAGTTTTTTGCATTGACTCTTTGAGGTTCCAGTTCTTCTCTGATTGTATATCAATTTCTGTCTACATTGACATCCTTTGCTAAAATCACAATAGTATTTGAATGAATAAAGTGATGTTTATACATTTAAAAATATTCATTAATACAGGCCAGGGATTTAAGCTCAGCAGGCAGAAATGTCTGCCTGTAAGTGCTAGGTTGTAACATTGATCACCAGTACCTATAAACAAAAGTAATTTGAAGTGCAAGGAAATAAAATCATTTCATTTGCAAAAATGTAGGATTACAAAATTTATAACTAAATATGTCAATGGCAAATTAAACATTGTTAATAGTCATATTTAATATCTGAAGTTCTTGATTCTGGGGATGGAATTCAGTGATACAAGAAGCTGCCTGGAGCACACAAGGACATGAGTTCAATCTCTCATACAAAAAAAAATCACAGTTTTCAGTGATGCAGTGCTATGAGCACATTTATTGAAACTGATACTTGGTATTTAATAGGCTCAATATTTCTTTTGTGATCTATGAAATACCTGCAGATAACATGGGTATTACAGTGAATGATATACTGTCCCTTATAGGATTGCTATTTTCTGAGTTGGTTTTATTTTTTGTTTTCCCACATACTTGAAAGTTGAAAATGTTGTCTGATGCTAGGTAGAAAAACTGTGATAATCATTTTTTCAATTTAATGATATATTTCTATATCCACTAAGAAAATTTTATTTGCTACAATTACTCCAAGTCAAATTGATAAACAATTCTTAAAGTTACAGACAGCTGAGTTAGTTAGAAATAGAGGCAGCCACACCATGATATAGTGGAATGAAACTCCTGACCTTATATGTCTGGTATGAGTTTGTGTTCTCTAAAGTGCAAGAATGAATTTTAGGAACAACAGAGTTGAAGAGCAGAATATATTTATTGAGAGA
>NW_026947995.1:0-59016 GCF_034190915.1 Cavia porcellus
CCATACAATGCGCACCACCCCGTGAGGTTTTTCTCACTCCTACTAGTGAATGTAATGTAACACACACCCATACAATGCGCACCACCCCGTGATGTTTTTCTCACTCCTACTAGTGAATGTAATGTAACACACACCCATACAAGGCGCACCACCCCGTGATGTTTTTCTCACTGCTACTAGTGAATCTAATGTAACACACACCCATACCATGCGCACCACCCCGTGATGTTTTTCTCACTGCTACTAGTGAATCTAATGTAACACACACCCATACAATGCGCACCACCCCGTGATGTTTTTCTCACTGCTACTAGTGAATCTAATGTAACACACACCCATACAATGCGCACCACCCCGTGATGTTTTTCTCACTGCTACTAGTGAATCTAATGTAACACACACCCATACAGTGCGCACCACCCCGTGATGTTTTTCTCACTCCTACTTGTGAATCTAATGTAACACACACCCATACAATGCGCACCACCCCGTGATGTTTTTCTCACTCCTACTTGTGAATCTAATGTAACACACACCCACACAATGCGCACCACCCCGTGATGTTTTTCTCACTCCTACTAGTGAATGTAATGTAACACACACCCACTCAATGCGCACCACCCCGTGATGTTTTTCTCACTCCTACTAGTGAATGTAATGTAACACACACCCATACAATGCGCACCACCACATGATGATTTTCTCACTCCTACTAGTGAAAGTAATGTAACACACACCCATACAAGGCGCACCACCCCGTGATGTTTTTCTCACTCCTACTAGTGAATCTAATGTAACACACACCCATACAAGGCGCACCACCCCGTGATGTTTTTCTCACTCCTACTAGTGAATCTAATGTAACACACACCCATATAAGGCGCACCACCCCTGATGTTTTTCTCACTCCTACTAGTGAATGTAATGTAACACACACCCATACAAGGCGAACCACCCCGTGATGTTTTTCTCACTCCTACTAGTGAATCTAATGTAACACACACCCATACAATGCGCACCCACCCCGTGATGTTTTTCTCACTCCTACTAGTGTATTTAATGTAACACACACCCATACAATGCGCACCACCCCGTGATGTTTTTCTCACTCCTACTAGTGAATCTAATGTAACACACACCCATACAAGGCGCACCACCCCGTGATGTTTTTCTCACTCCTACTAGTCAATCTAATGTAACACACACCCATACAAGTCGCACCACCCCGTGATGTTTTTCTCACTCCTACTAGTGAATCTAATGTAACACAGACCCATACAAGGCGCACCACCCCGTGATGTTTTTCTCACTCCTACTAGTGAATCTAATGTAACACACACCCATACAAGGCGCACCACCCCGTGATGTTTTTCTCACTCCTATTAGTGAATCTAATGTAACACACACCCATACAATGCGCACCACCCCGTGATGTTTTTCTCACTCCTACTAGTGAATCTAATGTAACACACACCCATACAATGCGCACCACCCCGTAATGTTTTTCTCACTCCTACTAGTGAATCTAATGTAACACACACCCATACAATGCGCACCACCCCGTGATGTTTTTCTCACTCCTACTAGTGAATCTAATGTAACACACACCCATACAATGCGCACCACCCCGTGATGTTTTTCTCACTCCTACTAGTGAATCTAATGTAACACACACCCATACAATGCGCACCACCCCGTGATGTTTTTCTCACTCCTACTAGTGAATCTAATGTAACACACACCCATACAATGCGCACCCACCCCGTGATGTTTTTCTCACTCCTACTAGTGAATCTAATGTAACACACACCCATACAATGCGCACCACCCCGTGATGTTTTTCTCACTCCTACTAGTGAATCTAATGTAACACACACCCATACAATGCGCACCACCCCGTGATGTTTTTCTCACTGCTACTAGTGAATCTAATGTAACACACACCCATACAATGCGCACCACCCCGTGATGTTTTTCTCACTGCTACCAGTGAATGTAATGTAACACACACCCATACAATGCGCACCACCCCGTGATGTTTTTCTCACTCCTACTAGTGAATCTAATGTAACACACACCCATACAATGCGCACCACACCGTGATGTTTTTCTCACTCCTACTAGTGAATGTAATGTAACACACACCCATACAATGCGCACCACCCCGTGATGTTTTTCTCACTCCTACTAGTGAATCTAATGTAACACACACCCATACAATGCGCACCACCCCGTGATGTTTTTCTCACTCCTACTAGTGAATCTAATGTAACACACACCCATACAATGCGCACCACCCCGTGATGTTTTTCTCACTGCTACTAGTGAATCTAATGTAACACACACCATACAATGCGCACCACCCCGTGATGTTTTTCTCACTCCTACCAGTGAATCTAATGTAACACACACCCATACAATGCGCACCACCCCGTGATGTTTTTCTCACTCCTACTAGTGTATCTAATGTAACACACACCCATACAATGCGCACCACCCCGTGATATTTTTCTCACTCCTACTAGTGAATTTAATGTAACACACACCCATACAAGGCGCACCACCCCGCGATGTTTTTCTCACTCCTACTAGTGAATCTAATGTAACACACACCCATACAAGTCGCACCACCCCGTGATGTTTTTCTCACTCCTACTAGTGAATCTAATGTAACACACACCCATACAAGGCGCACCACCGCGTGATGTTTTTCTCACTCCTACTAGTGAATCTAATGTAACACACACCCATACAAGGCGCACCACCCCGTGATGTTTTTCTCACTCCTACTAGTGAATCTAATGTAACACACACCCATACAATGCGCACCACCCCGTGATGTTTTTCTCACTGCTACTAGTGAATCTAATGTAACACACACCCATACAATGCGCACCACCCCGTGATGTTTTTCTCACTCCTACTAGAGAATGTAATGTAACACACACGCATACAATGCGCACCACCCCGTGATGTTTTTCTCACTCCTACTAGTGAATGTAATGTAACACACACCCATACAATGCGCACCACCCCGTGATGTTTTTCTCACTCCTACTAGTGAATCTAATGTAACACACACCCATACAATGCGCACCACCCCGTGATGTTTTTCTCACTCCTACTAGTGAATCTAATGTAACAAACACCCATACAATGCGCACCACCCCGTGATGTTTTTCTCACTCCTACTAGTGAATGTAATGTAACACACTCCCATACAATGCGCACCACCCCGTGATGTTTTTCTCACTCCTACTAGTGAATGTAATGTAACACACACCCATACAATGCGCACCACCCCGTGATGTATTTCTCACTCCTACTAGTGAATGTAATGTAACACACACTCATACAATGCGCACCACCCCGTGATGTTTTTCTCACTCCTATTAGTGAATGTAATGTAACACACACCCATACAATGCGCACCACCCCATGATGTTTTTCTCACTCCTTCTAGTGAATGTAATGTAACACACACCCATACAATGCGGACCACCCCGTGATGTTTTTCTCACTCCTACTAGTGAATGTAATGTAACACACACCCTTACAATGCGCACCACCCCGTGATGTTTTTCTCACTGCTACTAGTGTATGTAATGTAACACACACCCATACAATGCGCACCACCCCGTGATGTTTTTCTCACTGCTACTAGTGAATCTAATGTAACACACACCCATACAATGCGCACCACCCCGTGATGTTTTTCTCACTGCTACTAGTGAATGTAATGTAACACACACCCATACAATGCGCACCACCCCGTGATGTTTTTCTCACTCCTACTAGTGTATGTATTGTAACACACACCCATACAATGCGCACCACCCCGTGATGTTTTTCTCACTCCTACTAGTGAATGTAATGTAACATACACCCATACAATGCGCACCACCCCGTGATGTTTTTCTCACTCCTACTAGTGAATGTAATGTAACACACACCCATACAATGCGCACCACCCCGTGATGTTTTTCTCACTCCTACTAGTGAATGTAATGTAACACACACCCATACAATGCGCACCACCCCGTGATGTTTTTCTCACTCCTACTAGTGAATGTAATGTAACACACACCCATACAATGCGCACCACCCCGTGATGTTTTTCTCACTCCTACTAGTGAATGTAATGTAACACACACCCTTACAATGCGCACCACCCCGTGATGTTTTTCTCACTGCTACTAGTGTATGTAATGTAACACACACCCATACAATGCGCACCACCCCGTGATGTTTTTCTCACTGCTACTAGTGAATCTAACGTAACACACACCCATACAATGCGCACCACCCCGTGATGTTTTTCTCACTGCTACTAGTGAATCTAATGTAACACACACCCATACAATGCGCACCACCCCGTGATGTTTTTCTCACTCCTACTAGTGAATCTAATGTAACACACACCCATACAATGCGCACCACCCCGTGATGTTTTTCTCACTGCTACTAGTGAATCTAATGTAACACACACCCATACAATGCGCACCACCCCGTGGTGTTTTTCTCAGTGCTACTAGTGAATCTAATGTAACACACACCCATACAATGCGCACCACCCCGTGATGTTTTTCTCACTGCTACTAGTGAATCTAATGTAGCACACACCCATACAATGCGCACCACCCCGTGATGTTTTTCTCACTGCTACTAGTGAATCTAATGTAACACACACCCATACAATGCGCACCACCCCGTTATGTTTTTCTCACTGCTACTAGTGAATGTAATGTAACACACACCCATACAATGCGCACCACGCCGTGATGTTTTTCTCACTGCTACTAGTGAATGTAATGTAACACACACCCATACAATGCGCACCACACCGTGATGTTTTTCTCACTGCTACTAGTGAATGTAATGTAACACACACCCATACAATGCGCACCACCCCGTGATGTTTTTCTCACTGCTACTAGTGAATGTAATGTAACACACACCCATACAATGCGCACCACCCCGTGATGTATTTCTCACTGCTACTAGTGAATGTAATGTAACACACACCCATACAATGCGCACCACCCGGTGATGTTTTTCTCACTCCTACTAGTGAATCTAATGTAACACACACCCATACAATGCGCACACCCCGTGATGTTTTTCTCACTCCTACTAGTGAATCTAATGTAACACGCACCCATACAATGCGCACCACCCCGTGATGTTTTTCTCACTCCTACTAGTGAATCTAATGTAACACACACCCATACAATGCGCACCACCCCGTGATGTTTTTCTCATTCCTACTAATGAATCTAATGTAACACACACCCACATAATGCGCACCACCCCGTGATGTTTTTCTCACTCCTACTAGAGAATGTAATGTAACACACACGCATACAATGCGCACCACCCCGTGATGTTTTTCTCACTCCTACTAGTGAATGTAATGTAACACACACCCATACAATGCGCACCACCCCGTGATGTTTATCTCACTCCTACTAGTGAATGTAATGTAACACACACCCATACAATGCGCACCACCCCGTGATGTTTTTCTCACTCCTACTAGTGTATGTATTGTAACACACACCCATACAATGCGCACCACCCCGTGATGTTTTTCTCACTGCTACTAGTGAATGTAATGTAACACACACCCATACAATGCGCACCACCCCGTGATGTTTTTCTCACTCCTACTAGTGAATGTAATGTAACACACACCCATACAATGCGCACCACCCCGTGATGTTTTTCTCACTCCTACTAGTGAATGTAATGTAACACACACCCATACAAGGCGCACCACCCCGTGATGTTTTTCTCACTGCTACTAGTGAATCTAATGTAACACACACCCATACCATGCGCACCACCCCGTGATGTTTTTCTCACTGCTACTAGTGAATCTAATGTAACACACACCCATACAATGCGCACCACCCCGTGATGTTTTTCTCACTGCTACTAGTGAATCTAATGTAACACACACCCATACAATGCGCACCACCCCGTGATGTTTTTCTCACTGCTACTAGTGAATCTAATGTAACACACACCCATACAGTGCGCACCACCCCGTGATGTTTTTCTCACTCCTACTTGTGAATCTAATGTAACACACACCCATACAATGCGCACCACCCCGTGATGTTTTTCTCACTCCTACTTGTGAATCTAATGTAACACACACCCACACAATGCGCACCACCCCGTGATGTTTTTCTCACTCCTACTAGTGAATGTAATGTAACACACACCCACTCAATGCGCACCACCCCGTGATGTTTTTCTCACTCCTACTAGTGAATGTAATGTAACACACACCCATACAATGCGCACCACCACATGATGATTTTCTCACTCCTACTAGTGAAAGTAATGTAACACACACCCATACAAGGCGCACCACCCCGTGATGTTTTTCTCACTCCTACTAGTGAATCTAATGTAACACACACCCATACAAGGCGCACCACCCCGTGATGTTTTTCTCACTCCTACTAGTGAATCTAATGTAACACACACCCATATAAGGCGCACCACCCCGTGATGTTTTTCTCACTCCTACTAGTGAATGTAATGTAACACACACCCATACAAGGCGAACCACCCCGTGATGTTTTTCTCACTCCTACTAGTGAATCTAATGTAACACACACCCATACAATGCGCACCACCCCGTGATGTTTTTCTCACTCCTACTAGTGTATTTAATGTAACACACACCCATACAATGCGCACCACCCCGTGATGTTTTTCTCACTCCTACTAGTGAATCTAATGTAACACACACCCATACAAGGCGCACCACCCCGTGATGTTTTTCTCACTCCTACTAGTGAATCTAATGTAACACACACCCATACAAGTCGCACCACCCCGTGATGTTTTTCTCACTCCTACTAGTGAATCTAATGTAACACAGACCCATACAAGGCGCACCACCCCGTGATGTTTTTCTCACTCCTACTAGTGAATCTAATGTAACACACACCCATACAATGCGCACCACCCCGTGATGTTTTTCTCACTCCTATTAGTGAATCTAATGTAACACACACCCATACAATGCGCACCACCCCGTGATGTTTTTCTCACTCCTACTAGTGAATCTAATGTAACACACACCCATACAATGCGCACCACCCCGTAATGTTTTTCTCACTCCTACTAGTGAATCTAATGTAACACACACCCATACAATGCGCACCACCCCGTGATGTTTTTCTCACTCCTACTAGTGAATCTAATGTAACACACACCCATACAATGCGCACCACCCCGTGATGTTTTTCTCACTCCTACTAGTGAATCTAATGTAACACACACCCATACAATGCGCACCACCCCGTGATGTTTTTCTCACTCCTACTAGTGAATCTAATGTAACACACACCCATACAATGCGCACCACCCCGTGATGTTTTTCTCACTCCTACTAGTGAATCTAATGTAACACACACCCATACAATGCGCACCACCCCGTGATGTTTTTCTCACTCCTACTAGTGAATCTAATGTAACACACACCCATACAATGCGCACCACCCCGTGATGTTTTTCTCACTGCTACTAGTGAATCTAATGTAACACACACCCATACAATGCGCACCACCCCGTGATGTTTTTCTCACTGCTACCAGTGAATGTAATGTAACACACACCCATACAATGCGCACCACCCCGTGATGTTTTTCTCACTCCTACTAGTGAATCTAATGTAACACACACCCATACAATGCGCACCACACCGTGATGTTTTTCTCACTCCTACTAGTGAATGTAATGTAACACACACCCATACAATGCGCACCACCCCGTGATGTTTTCTCACTCCTACTAGTGAATCTAATGTAACACACACCCATACAATGCGCACCACCCCGTGATGTTTTTCTCACTCCTACTAGTGAATCTAATGTAACACACACCCATACAATGCGCACCACCCCGTGATGTTTTTCTCACTGCTACTAGTGAATCTAATGTAACACACACCCATACAATGCGCACCACCCCGTGATGTTTTTCTCACTCCTACCAGTGAATCTAATGTAACACACACCCATACAATGCGCACCACCCCGTGATGTTTTTCTCACTCCTACTAGTGTATCTAATGTAACACACACCCATACAATGCGCACCACCCCGTGATATTTTTCTCACTCCTACTAGTGAATCTAATGTAACACACACCCATACAAGGCGCACCACCCCGCGATGTTTTTCTCACTCCTACTAGTGAATCTAATGTAACACACACCCATACAAGTCGCACCACCCCGTGATGTTTTTCTCACTCCTACTAGTGAATCTAATGTAACACACACCCATACAAGGCGCACCACCGCGTGATGTTTTTCTCACTCCTACTAGTGAATCTAATGTAACACACACCCATACAAGGCGCACCACCCCGTGATGTTTTTCTCACTCCTACTAGTGAATCTAATGTAACACACACCCATACAATGCGCACCACCCCGTGATGTTTTTCTCACTGCTACTAGTGAATCTAATGTAACACACACCCATACAATGCGCACCACCCCGTGATGTTTTTCTCACTCCTACTAGAGAATGTAATGTAACACACACGCATACAATGCGCACCACCCCGTGATGTTTTTCTCACTCCTACTAGTGAATGTAATGTAACACACACCCATACAATGCGCACCACCCCGTGATGTTTTTCTCACTCCTACTAGTGAATCTAATGTAACACACACCCATACAATGCGCACCACCCCGTGATGTTTTTCTCACTCCTACTAGTGAATCTAATGTAACAAACACCCATACAATGCGCACCACCCCGTGATGTTTTTCTCACTCCTACTAGTGAATGTAATGTAACACACTCCCATACAATGCGCACCACCCCGTGATGTTTTTCTCACTCCTACTAGTGAATGTAATGTAACACACACCCATACAATGCGCACCACCCCGTGATGTATTTCTCACTCCTACTAGTGAATGTAATGTAACACACACTCATACAATGCGCACCACCCCGTGATGTTTTTCTCACTCCTACTAGTGAATGTAATGTAACACACACCCATACAATGCGCACCACCCCATGATGTTTTTCTCACTCCTTCTAGTGGATGTAATGTAACACACACCCATACAATGCGGACCACCCCGTGATGTTTTTCTCACTCCTACTCGTGAATGTAATGTAACACACACCCTTACAATGCGCACCACCCCGTGATGTTTTTCTCACTGCTACTAGTGTATGTAATGTAACACACACCCATACAATGCGCACCACCCCGTGATGTTTTTCTCACTGCTACTAGTGAATCTAATGTAACACACACCCATACAATGCGCACCACCCCGTGATGTTTTTCTCACTGCTACTAGTGAATGTAATGTAACACACACCCATACAATGCGCACCACCCCGTGATGTTTTTCTCACTGCTACTAGTGAATGTAATGTAACACACACCCATACAATGCGCACCACCCGGTGATGTTTTTCTCACTCCTACTAGTGAATCTAATGTAACACACACCCATACAATGCGCACCACCCCGTGATGTTTTTCTCACTCCTACTAGTGAATGTAATGTAACACACACCCATACAATGCGCACCACCCCGTGATGTTTTTCTCACTGCTACTAGTGAATGTAATGTAACACACACCCATACAATGCGCACCACACCGTGATGTTTTTCTCACTGCTACTAGTGAATGTAATGTAACACACACCCATACAATGCGCACCACCCCGTGATGTTTTTCTCACTGCTACTAGTGAATCTAATGTAACACACACCCATACAATGCGCACCACCCCGTGATGTTTTTCTCACTCCTACTAGTGAATCTAATGTAACACACACCCATACAATGCGCACCACCCCGTGATGTTTTTCTCACTCCTACTAGTGAATCTAATGTAACACACACCCATACAATGCGCACCACCCCGTGATGTTTTTCTCACTCCTACTAGTGAATCTAATGTAACACACACCCATACAATGCGCACCACCCCGTGATGTTTTTCTCACTGCTACTAGTGAATCTAATGTAACACACACCCATACAATGCGCACCACCCCGTGATGTTTTTCTCACTGCTACCAGTGAATGTAATGTAACACACACCCATACAATGCGCACCACCCCGTGATGTTTTTCTCACTCCTACTAGTGAATCTAATGTAACACACACCCATACAATGCGCACCACACCGTGATGTTTTTCTCACTCCTACTAGTGAATGTAATGTAACACACACCCATACAATGCGCACCACCCCGTGATGTTTTTCTCACTCCTACTAGTGAATCTAATGTAACACACACCCATACAATGCGCACCACCCCGTGATGTTTTTCTCACTCCTACTAGTGAATCTAATGTAACACACACCCATACAATGCGCACCACCCCGTGATGTTTTTCTCACTCCTACTAGTGAATCTAATGTAACACACACCCATACAATGCGCACCACCCCGTGATGTTTTTCTCACTGCTACTAGTGAATCTAATGTAACACACACCCATACAATGCGCAACACCCCGTGATGTTTTTCTCACTCCTACCAGTGAATCTAATGTAACACACACCCATACAATGCGCACCACCCCGTGATGTTTTTCTCACTCCTACTAGTGTATCTAATGTAACACACACCCATACAATGCGCACCACCCCGTGATATTTTTCTCACTCCTACTAGTGAATCTAATGTAACACACACCCATACAAGGCGCACCACCCCGCGATGTTTTTCTCACTCCTACTAGTGAATCTAATGTAACACACACCCATACAAGTCGCACCACCCCGTGATGTTTTTCTCACTCCTACTAGTGAATCTAATGTAACACACACCCATACAAGGCGCACCACCGCGTGATGTTTTTCTCACTCCTACTAGTGAATCTAATGTAACACACACCCATACAAGGCGCACCACCCCGTGATGTTTTTCTCACTCCTACTAGTGAATCTAATGTAACACACACCCATACAATGCGCACCACCCCGTGATGTTTTTCTCACTGCTACTAGTGAATCTAATGTAACACACACCCATACAATGCGCACCACCCCGTGATGTTTTTCTCACTCCTACTAGAGAATGTAATGTAACACACACGCATACAATGCGCACCACCCCGTGATGTTTTTCTCACTCCTACTAGTGAATGTAATGTAACACACACCCATACAATGCGCACCACCCCGTGATGTTTTTCTCACTCCTACTAGTGAATCTAATGTAACACACACCCATACAATGCGCACCACCCCGTGATGTTTTTCTCACTCCTACTAGTGAATCTAATGTAACAAACACCCATACAATGCGCACCACCCCGTGATGTTTTTCTCACTCCTACTAGTGAATGTAATGTAACACACTCCCATACAATGCGCACCACCCCGTGATGTTTTTCTCACTCCTACTAGTGAATGTAATGTAACACACACCCATACAATGCGCACCACCCCGTGATGTATTTCTCACTCCTACTAGTGAATGTAATGTAACACACACTCATACAATGCGCACCACCCCGTGATGTTTTTCTCACTCCTACTAGTGAATGTAATGTAACACACACCCATACAATGCGCACCACCCCATGATGTTTTTCTCACTCCTTCTAGTGAATGTAATGTAACACACACCCATACAATGCGGACCACCCCGTGATGTTTTTCTCACTCCTACTCGTGAATGTAATGTAACACACACCGTTACAATGCGCACCACCCCGTGATGTTTTTCTCACTGCTACTAGTGTATGTAATGTAACACACACCCATACAATGCGCACCACCCCGTGATGTTTTTCTCACTGCTACTAGTGAATCTAATGTAACACACACCCATACAATGCGCACCACCCCGTGATGTTTTTCTCACTGCTACTAGTGAATGTAATGTAACACACACCCATACAATGCGCACCACCCCGTGATGTTTTTCTCACTGCTACTAGTGAATGTAATGTAACACACACCCATACAATGCGCACCACCCGGTGATGTTTTTCTCACTCCTACTAGTGAATCTAATGTAACACACACCCATACAATGCGCACCACCCCGTGATGTTTTTCTCACTCCTACTAGTGAATGTAATGTAACACACACCCATACAATGCGCACCACCCCGTGATGTTTTTCTCACTGCTACTAGTGAATGTAATGTAACACACACCCATACAATGCGCACCACACCGTGATGTTTTTCTCACTGCTACTAGTGAATGTAATGTAACACACACCCATACAATGCGCACCACCCCGTGATGTTTTTCTCACTGCTACTAGTGAATCTAATGTAACACACACCCATACAATGCGCACCACCCCGTGATGTTTTTCTCACTCCTACTAGTGAATGTAATGTAACACACACCCATACAATGCGCACCACCCCGTGATGTTTTTCTCAGTGCTACTAGTGAATCTAATGTAACACACACCCATGCAACGCGCACCAGCCCGTGATGTTTTTCTCACTGCTACTAGTGTATGTAATGTAACACACACCCATACAATGCGCACCACCCCGTGATGTTTTTCTCACTGCTACTAGTGAATCTAATGTAACACACACCCATACAATGCGCACCACCCCGTGATGTTTTTCTCACTGCTACTAGTGAATGTAATGTAACACACACCCATACAATGCGCACCACCCCGTGATGTTTTTCTCACTCCTACTAGTGTATGTATTGTAACACACACCCATACAATGCGCACCACCCCGTGATGTTTTTCTCACTCCTACTAGTGAATGTAATGTAACATACACCCATACAATGCGCACCACCCCGTGATGTTTTTCTCACTCCTACTAGTGAATGTAATGTAACACACACCCATACAATGCGCACCACCCCGTGATGTTTTTCTCACTCCTACTAGTGAATGTAATGTAACACACACCCATACAATGCGCACCACCCCGTGATGTTTTTCTCACTCCTACTAGTGAATGTAATGTAACACACACCCATACAATGCGCACCACCCCGTGATGTTTTTCTCACTCCTACTAGTGAATGTAATGTAACACACACCCTTACAATGCGCACCACCCCGTGATGTTTTTCTCACTGCTACTAGTGTATGTAATGTAACACACACCCATACAATGCGCACCACCCCGTGATGTTTTTCTCACTGCTACTAGTGAATCTAACGTAACACACACCCATACAATGCGCACCACCCCGTGATGTTATTCTCACTGCTACTAGTGAATCTAATGTAACACACACCCATACAATGCGCACCACCCCGTGATGTTTTTCTCACTCCTACTAGTGAATCTAATGTAACACACACCCATACAATGCGCACCACCCCGTGATGTTTTTCTCACTGCTACTAGTGAATCTAATGTAACACACACCCATACAATGCGCACCACCCCGTGATGTTTTTCTCAGTGCTACTAGTGAATCTAATGTAACACACACCCATACAATGCGCACCACCCCGTGATGTTTTTCTCACTGCTACTAGTGAATCTAATGTAGCACACACCCATACAATGCGCACCACCCCGTGATGTTTTTCTCACTGCTACTAGTGAATCTAATGTAACACACACCCATACAATGCGCACCACCCCGTTATGTTTTTCTCACTGCTACTAGTGAATGTAATGTAACACACACCCATACAATGCGCACCACGCCGTGATGTTTTTCTCACTGCTACTAGTGAATGTAATGTAACACACACCCATACAATGCGCACCACACCGTGATGTTTTTCTCACTGCTACTAGTGAATGTAATGTAACACACACCCATACAATGCGCACCACCCCGTGATGTTTTTCTCACTGCTACTAGTGAATGTAATGTAACACACACCCATACAATGCGCACCACCCCGTGATGTATTTCTCACTGCTACTAGTGAATGTAATGTAACACACACCCATACAATGCGCACCACCCGGTGATGTTTTTCTCACTCCTACTAGTGAATCTAATGTAACACACACCCATACAATGCGCACCACCCCGTGATGTTTTTCTCACTCCTACTAGTGAATCTAATGTAACACGCACCCATACAATGCGCACCACCCCGTGATGTTTTTCTCACTCCTACTAGTGAATCTAATGTAACACACACCCATACAATGCGCACCACCCCGTGATGTTTTTCTCACTCCTACTAATGAATCTAATGTAACACACACCCACATAATGCGCACCACCCCGTGATGTTTTTCTCACTCCTACTAGAGAATGTAATGTAACACACACGCATACAATGCGCACCACCCCGTGATGTTTTTCTCACTCCTACTAGTGAATGTAATGTAACACACACCCATACAATGCGCACCACCCCGTGATGTTTATCTCACTCCTACTAGTGAATGTAATGTAACACACACCCATACAATGCGCACCACCCCGTGATGTTTTTCTCACTCCTACTAGTGTATGTATTGTAACACACACCCATACAATGCGCACCACCCCGTGATGTTTTTCTCACTGCTACTAGTGAATGTAATGTAACACACACCCATACAATGCGCACCACCCCGTGATGTTTTTCTCACTCCTACTAGTGAATGTAATGTAACACACACCCATACAATGCGCACCAAACCGTGATGTTTTTCTCACTCCTACTAGTGAATGTAATGTAACACACACCCATACAAGGCGCACCACCCCGTGATGTTTTTCTCACTGCTACTAGTGAATCTAATGTAACACACACCCATACCATGCCCACAACCCCGTGATGTTTTTCTCACTGCTACTAGTGAATCTAATGTAACACACACCCATACAATGCGCACCACCCCGTGATGTTTTTCTCACTGCTACTAGTGAATCTAATGTAACACACACCCATACAATGCGCACCACCCCGTGATGTTTTTCTCACTGCTACTAGTGAATCTAATGTAACACACACCCATACAGTGCGCACCACCCCGTGATGTTTTTCTCACTCCTACTTGTGAATCTAATGTAACACACACCCATACAATGCGCACCACCCCGTGATGTTTTTCTCACTCCTACTTGTGAATCTAATGTAACACACACCCACACAATGTGCACCACCCCGTGATGTTTTTCTCACTCCTACTAGTGAATGTAATGTAACACACACCCACTCAATGCGCACCACCCCGTGATGTTTTTCTCACTCCTACTAGTGAATGTAATGTAACACACACCCATACAATGCGCACCACCACATGATGATTTTCTCACTCCTACTAGTGAAAGTAATGTAACACACACCCATACAAGGCGCACCACCCCGTGATGTTTTTCTCACTCCTACTAGTGAATCTAATGTAACACACACCCATACAAGGCGCACCACCCCGTGATGTTTTTCTCACTCCTACTAGTGAATCTAATGTAACACACACCCATATAAGGCGCACCACCCCGTGATGTTTTTCTCACTCCTACTAGTGAATGTAATGTAACACACACCCATACAAGGCGAACCACCCCGTGATGTTTTTCTCACTCCTATTAGTGAATCTAATGTAACACACACCCATACAATGCGCACCACCCCGTGATGTTTTTCTCACTCCTACTAGTGTATTTAATGTAACACACACCCATACAATGCGCACCACCCCGTGATGTTTTTCTCACTCCTACTAGTGAATCTAATGTAACACACACCCATACAAGGCGCACCACCCCGTGATGTTTTTCTCACTCCTACTAGTGAATCTAATGTAACACACACCCATACAAGTCGCACCACCCCGTGATGTTTTTCTCACTCCTACTAGTGAATCTAATGTAACACAGACCCATACAAGGCGCACCACCCCGTGATGTTTTTCTCACTCCTACTAGTGAATCTAATGTAACACACACCCATACAATGCGCACCACCCCGTGATGTTTTTCTCACTCCTATTAGTGAATCTAATGTAACACACACCCATACAATGCGCACCACCCCGTGATGTTTTTCTCACTCCTACTAGTGAATCTAATGTAACACACACCCATACAATGCGCACCACCCCGTAATGTTTTTCTCACTCCTACTAGTGAATCTAATGTAACACACACCCATACAATGCGCACCACCCCGTGATGTTTTTCTCACTCCTACTAGTGAATCTAATGTAACACACACCCATACAATGCGCACCACCCCGTGATGTTTTTCTCACTCCTACTAGTGAATCTAATGTAACACACACCCATACAATGCGCACCACCCCGTGATGTTTTTCTCACTCCTACTAGTGAATCTAATGTAACACACACCCATACAATGCGCACCACCCCGTAATGTTTTTCTCACTCCTACTAGTGAATCTAATGTAACACACACCCATACAATGCGCACCACCCCGTGATGTTTTTCTCACTCCTACTAGTGAATCTAATGTAACACACACCCATACAATGCGCACCACCCCGTGATGTTTTTCTCACTCCTACTAGTGAATCTAATGTAACACACACCCATACAATGCGCACCACCCCGTGATGTTTTTCTCACTGCTACTAGTGAATCTAATGTAACACACACCCATACAATGCGCACCACCCCGTGATGTTTTTCTCACTGCTACCAGTGAATGTAATGTAACACACACCCATACAATGCGCACCACCCCGTGATGTTTTTCTCACTCCTACTAGTGAATCTAATGTAACACACACCCATACAATGCGCACCACACCGTGATGTTTTTCTCACTCCTACTAGTGAATGTAATGTAACACACACCCATACAATGCGCACCACCCCGTGATGTTTTTCTCACTCCTACTAGTGAATCTAATGTAACACACACCCATACAATGCGCACCACCCCGTGATGTTTTTCTCACTCCTACTAGTGAATCTAATGTAACACACACCCATACAATGCGCACCACCCCGTGATGTTTTTCTCACTGCTACTAGTGAATCTAATGTAACACACACCCATACAATGCGCACCACCCCGTGATGTTTTTCTCACTCCTACCAGTGAATCTAATGTAACACACACCCATACAATGCGCACCACCCCGTGATGTTTTTCTCACTCCTACTAGTGTATCTAATGTAACACACACCCATACAATGCGCACCACCCCGTGATATTTTTCTCACTCCTACTAGTGAATCTAATGTAACACACACCCATACAAGGCGCACCACCCCGCGATGTTTTTCTCACTCCTACTAGTGAATCTAATGTAACACACACCCATACAAGTCGCACCACCCCGTGATGTTTTTCTCACTCCTACTAGTGAATCTAATGTAACACACACCCATACAAGGCGCACCACCGCGTGATGTTTTTCTCACTCCTACTAGTGAATCTAATGTAACACACACCCATACAAGGCGCACCACCCCGTGATGTTTTTCTCACTCCTACTAGTGAATCTAATGTAACACACACCCATACAATGCGCACCACCCCGTGATGTTTTTCTCACTGCTACTAGTGAATCTAATGTAACACACACCCATACAATGCGCACCACCCCGTGATGTTTTTCTCACTCCTACTAGAGAATGTAATGTAACACACACGCATACAATGCGCACCACCCCGTGATGTTTTTCTCACTCCTACTAGTGAATGTAATGTAACACACACCCATACAATGCGCACCACCCCGTGATGTTTTTCTCACTGCTACTAGTGAATGTAATGTAACACACACCCATACAATGCGCACCACCCCGTGATGTTTTTCTCACTCCTACTAGTGAATCTAATGTAACAAACACCCATACAATGCGCACCACCCCGTGATGTTTTTCTCACTCCTACTAGTGAATGTAATGTAACACACTCCCATACAATGCGCACCACCCCGTGATGTTTTTCTCACTCCTACTAGTGAATGTAATGTAACACACACCCATACAATGCGCACCACCCCGTGATGTATTTCTCACTCCTACTAGTGAATGTAATGTAACACACACTCATACAATGCGCACCACCCCGTGATGTTTTTCTCACTCCTACTAGTGAATGTAATGTAACACACACCCATACAATGCGCACCACCCCGTGATGTTTTTCTCACTCCTTCTAGTGGATGTAATGTAACACACACCCATACAATGCGGACCACCCCGTGATGTTTTTCTCACTCCTACTCGTGAATGTAATGTAACACACACCCTTACAATGCGCACCACCCCGTGATGTTTTTCTCACTGCTACTAGTGTATGTAATGTAACACACACCCATACAATGCGCACCACCCCGTGATGTTTTTCTCACTGCTACTAGTGAATCTAATGTAACACACACCCATACAATGCGCACCACCCCGTGATGTTTTTCTCACTGCTACTAGTGAATGTAATGTAACACACACCCATACAATGCGCACCACCCCGTGATGTTTTTCTCACTGCTACTAGTGAATGTAATGTAACACACACCCATACAATGCGCACCACCCGGTGATGTTTTTCTCACTCCTACTAGTGAATCTAATGTAACACACACCCATACAATGCGCACCACCCCGTGATGTTTTTCTCACTCCTACTAGTGAATGTAATGTAACACACACCCATACAATGCGCACCACCCCGTGATGTTTTTCTCACTGCTACTAGTGAATGTAATGTAACACACACCCATACAATGCGCACCACACCGTGATGTTTTTCTCACTGCTACTAGTGAATGTAATGTAACACACACCCATACAATGCGCACCACCCCGTGATGTTTTTCTCACTGCTACTAGTGAATCTAATGTAACACACACCCATACAATGCGCACCACCCCGTGATGTTTTTCTCACTCCTACTAGTGAATCTAATGTAACACACACCCATACAATGCGCACCACCCCGTGATGTTTTTCTCACTCCTACTAGTGAATCTAATGTAACACACACCCATACAATGCGCACCACCCCGTGATGTTTTTCTCACTCCTACTAGTGAATCTAATGTAACACACACCCATACAATGCGCACCACCCCGTGATGTTTTTCTCACTGCTACTAGTGAATCTAATGTAACACACACCCATACAATGCGCACCACCCCGTGATGTTTTTCTCACTGCTACCAGTGAATGTAATGTAACACACACCCATACAATGCGCACCACCCCGTGATGTTTTTCTCACTCCTACTAGTGAATCTAATGTAACACACACCCATACAATGCGCACCACACCGTGATGTTTTTCTCACTCCTACTAGTGAATGTAATGTAACACACACCCATACAATGCGCACCACCCCGTGATGTTTTTCTCACTCCTACTAGTGAATCTAATGTAACACACACCCATACAATGCGCACCACCCCGTGATGTTTTTCTCACTCCTACTAGTGAATCTAATGTAACACACACCCATACAATGCGCACCACCCCGTGATGTTTTTCTCACTCCTACTAGTGAATCTAATGTAACACACACCCATACAATGCGCACCACCCCGTGATGTTTTTCTCACTGCTACTAGTGAATCTAATGTAACACACACCCATACAAGGCGCACCACCCCGCGATGTTTTTCTCACTCCTACTAGTGAATCTAATGTAACACACACCCATACAGGTCGCACCACCCCGTGATGTTTTTCTCACTCCTACTAGTGAATCTAATGTAACACACACCCATACAAGGCGCACCACCGCGTGATGTTTTTCTCACTCCTACTAGTGAATCTAATGTAACACACACCCATACAAGGCGCACCACCCCGTGATGTTTTTCTCACTCCTACTAGTGAATCTAATGTAACACACACCCATACAATGCGCACCACCCCGTGATGTTTTTCTCACTGCTACTAGTGAATCTAATGTAACACACACCCATACAATGCGCACCACCCCGTGATGTTTTTCTCACTCCTACTAGAGAATGTAATGTAACACACACGCATACAATGCGCACCACCCCGTGATGTTTTTCTCACTCCTACTAGTGAATGTAATGTAACACACACCCATACAATGCGCACCACCCCGTGATGTTTTTCTCACTCCTACTAGTGAATCTAATGTAACACACACCCATACAATGCGCACCACCCCGTGATGTTTTTCCCACTCCTACTAGTGAATCTAATGTAACAAACACCCATACAATGCGCACCACCCCGTGATGTTTTTCTCACTCCTACTAGTGAATGTAATGTAACACACTCCCATACAATGCGCACCACCCCGTGATGTTTTTCTCACTCCTACTAGTGAATGTAATGTAACACACACCCATACAATGCGCACCACCCCGTGATGTATTTCTCACTCCTACTAGTGAATGTAATGTAACACACACTCATACAATGCGCACCACCCCGTGATGTTTTTCTCACTCCTACTAGTGAATGTAATGTAACACACACCCATACAATGCGCACCACCCCATGATGTTTTTCTCACTCCTTCTAGTGAATGTAATGTAACACACACCCATACAATGCGGACCACCCCGTGATGTTTTTCTCACTCCTACTCGTGAATGTAATGTAACACACACCCTTACAATGCGCACCACCCCGTGATGTTTTTCTCACTGCTACTAGTGTATGTAATGTAACACACACCCATACAATGCGCACCACCCCGTGATGTTTTTCTCACTGCTACTAGTGAATCTAATGTAACACACACCCATACAATGCGCACCACCCCGTGATGTTTTTCTCACTGCTACTAGTGAATGTAATGTAACACACACCCATACAATGCGCACCACCCCGTGATGTTTTTCTCACTGCTACTAGTGAATGTAATGTAACACACACCCATACAATGCGCACCACCCGGTGATGTTTTTCTCACTCCTACTAGTGAATCTAATGTAACACACATCCATACAATGCGCACCACCCCGTGATGTTTTTCTCACTCCTACTAGTGAATGTAATGTAACACACACCCATACAATGCGCACCACCCCGTGATGTTTTTCTCACTGCTACTAGTGAATGTAATGTAACACACACCCATACAATGCGCACCACACCGTGATGTTTTTCTCACTGCTACTAGTGAATGTAATGTAACACACACCCATACAATGCGCACCACCCCGTGATGTTTTTCTCACTGCTACTAGTGAATCTAATGTAACACACACCCATACAATGCGCACCACCCCGTGATGTTTTTCTCACTCCTACTAGTGAATGTAATGTAACACACACCCATACAATGCGCACCACCCCGTGATGTTTTTCTCAGTGCTACTAGTGAATCTAATGTAACACACACCCATGCAACGCGCACCACCCCGTGATGTTTTTCTCACTGCTACTAGTGAATGTAATGTAACACACACCCATACAATGCGCACCACCCCGTGATGTTTTTCTCACTCCTACTAGTGAATCTAATGTAACACACACCCATACAATGCGCACCACCCCGTGATGTTTTTCTCACTCCTACTAGTGAATCTAATGTAACACACACCCATACAATGCGCACCACCCCGTGATGTTTTTCTCCCTCCTACTAGTGAATCTAATGTAACACACACCCATACAATGCGCACCACCCCGTGATGTTTTTCTCACTCCTACTAGAGAATGTAATGTCACACACACGCATACAATGCGCACCACCCCGTGATGTTTTTCTCACTCCTACTAGTGAATGTAATGTAACACACACACATACAATGCGCACCACCCCGTGATGTTTATCTCACTCCTACTAGTGAATGTAATGTAACACACACCCATACAATGCGCACCACCCCGTGATGTTTTTCTCACTCCTACTAGTGTATGTATTGTAACACACACCCATACAATGCGCACCACCCCGTGATGTTTTTCTCACTCCTACTAGTGAATGTAATGTAACACACACCCATACAATGCGCACCACCCCGTGATGTTTTTCTCACTCCTACTAGTGAATGTAATGTAACACACACCCATACAATGCGCACCACCCCGTGATGTTTTTCTCACTCCTACTAGTGAATGTAATGTAACACACACCCATACAAGGCGCACCACCCCGTGATGTTTTTCTCACTGCTACTAGTGAATCTAATGTAACACACACCCATACCATGCGCACCACCCCTTGATGTTTTTCTCACTGCTACTAGTGAATCTAATGTAACACACACCCATACAATGCGCACCACCCCGTGATGTTTTTCTCACTGCTACTAGTGAATCTAATGTAACACACACCCATACAATGCGCACCACCCCGTGATGTTTTTCTCACTGCTACTAGTGAATCTAATGTAACACACACCCATACAATACGCACCACCCCGTGATGTTTTTCTCACTCCTACTTGTGAATCTAATGTAACACACACCCATACAATGCGCACCACCCCGTGATGTTTTTCTCACTCCTACTTGTGAATCTAATGTAACACACACCCACACAATGCGCACCACCCCGTGATGTTTTTCTCACTCCTACTAGTGAATGTAATGTAACACACACCCACACAATGCGCACCACCCCGTGATGTTTTTCTCACTCCTACTAGTGAATGTAATGTAACACACACCCATACAATGCGCACCACCCCGTGATGTTTTTCTCACTCCTACTAGAGAATGTAATGTAACACACACGCATACAATGCACACCACCCCGTGATGTTTTTCTCACTGCTACTAGTGAATGTAATGTAACACACACCCATTCAATGCGCACCACCCCGTGATGTTTATCTCACTCCTACTAGTGAATGTAATGTAACACACACCCATACAATGCGCACCACCCCGTGATGTTTTTCTCACTCCTACTAGTGTATGTATTGTAACACACACCCATACAATGCGCACCACCCCGTGATGTTTTTCTCACTCCTACTAGTGAATGTAATGTAACACACACCCATACAAGGCGCACCACCCCGTGATGTTTTTCTCACTCCTACTAGTGAATGTAATGTAACACACACCCATACAATGCGCACCACCCCGTGATGTTTTTCTCACTGCTACTAGTGAATGCAATGTAACACACACCCATACAATGCGCACCACCCCGTGATGTTTTTCTCACTGCTACTAGTGAATGTAATGTAACACACACCCATACAATGCGCACCACCCCGTTATGTTTTTCTCACTGCTACTAGTGAATGTAATGTAACACACACCCATACAATGCGCACCACCCCGTGATGTTTTTCTCACTGCTACTAGTGAATGTAATGTAACACACACCCATACAATGCGCACCACCACATGATGATTTTCTCACTCCTACTAGTGAAAGTAATGTAACACACACCCATACAAGGCGCACCACCCCGTGATGTTTTTCTCACTCCTACTAGTGAATCTAATGTAACACACACCCATACAAGGCGCACCACCCCGTGATGTTTTTCTCACTCCTACTAGTGAATCTAATGTAACACACACCCATATAAGGCGCACCACCCCGTGATGTTTTTCTCACTCCTACTAGTGAATGTAATGTAACACACACCCATACAAGGCGAACCACCCCGTGATGTTTTTCTCACTCCTACTAGTGAATCTAATGTAACACACACCCATACAATGCGCACCACCCCGTGATGTTTTTCTCACTCCTACTAGTGTATTTAATGTAACACACACCCATACAATGCGCACCACCCCGTGATGTTTTTCTCACTCCTACTAGTGAATCTAATGTAACACACACCCATACAAGGCGCACCACCCCGTGATGTTTTTCTCACTCCTACTAGTGAATCTAATGTAACACACACCCATACAAGTCGCACCACCCCGTGATGTTTTTCTCACTCCTACTAGTGAATCTAATGTAACACAGACCCATACAAGGCGCACCACCCCGTGATGTTTTTCTCACTCCTACTAGTGAATCTAATGTAACACACACCCATACAATGCGCACCACCCCGTGATGTTTTTCTCACTCCTATTAGTGAATCTAATGTAACACACACCCATACAATGCGCACCACCCCGTGATGTTTTTCTCACTCCTACTAGTGAATCTAATGTAACACACACCCATACAATGCGCACCACCCCGTAATGTTTTTCTCACTCCTACTAGTGAATCTAATGTAACACACACCCATACAATGCGCACCACCCCGTGATGTTTTTCTCACTCCTACTAGTGAATCTAATGTAACACACACCCATACAATGCGCACCACCCCGTGATGTTTTTCTCACTCCTACTAGTGAATCTAATGTAACACACACCCATACAATGCGCACCACCCCGTGATGTTTTTCTCACTCCTACTAGTGAATCTAATGTAACACACACCCATACAATGCGCACCACCCCGTGATGTTTTTCTCACTCCTACTAGTGAATCTAATGTAACACACACCCATACAATGCGCACCACCCCGTGATGTTTTTCTCACTCCTACTAGTGAATCTAATGTAACACACACCCATACAATGCGCACCACCCCGTGATGTTTTTCTCACTGCTACTAGTGAATCTAATGTAACACACACCCATACAATGCGCACCACCCCGTGATGTTTTTCTCACTGCTACCAGTGAATGTAATGTAACACACACCCATACAATGCGCACCACCCCGTGATGTTTTTCTCACTCCTACTAGTGAATCTAATGTAACACACACCCATACAATGCGCACCACACCGTGATGTTTTTCTCACTCCTACTAGTGAATGTAATGTAACACACACCCATACAATGCGCACCACCCCGTGATGTTTTTCTCACTCCTACTAGTGAATCTAATGTAACACACACCCATACAATGCGCACCACCCCGTGATGTTTTTCTCACTGCTACTAGTGAATCTAATGTAACACACACCCATACAATGCGCACCACCCCGTGATGTTTTTCTCACTCCTACCAGTGAATCTAATGTAACACACACCCATACAATGCGCACCACCCCGTGATGTTTTTCTCACTCCTACTAGTGTATCTAATGTAACACACACCCATACAATGCGCACCACCCCGTGATGTTTTTCTCACTCCTACTAGTGAATCTAATGTAACACACACCCATACAAGGCGCACCACCCCGCGATGTTTTTCTCACTCCTACTAGTGAATCTAATGTAACACACACCCATACAAGGCGCACCACCCCGCGATGTTTTTCTCACTCCTACTAGTGAATCTAATGTAACACACACCCATACAAGTCGCACCACCCCGTGATGTTTTTCTCACTCCTACTAGTGAATCTAATGTAACACACACCCATACAAGGCGCACCACCGCGTGATGTTTTTCTCACTCCTACTAGTGAATCTAATGTAACACACACCCATACAAGGCGCACCACCCCGTGATGTTTTTCTCACTCCTACTAGTGAATCTAATGTAACACACACCCATACAATGCGCACCACCCCGTGATGTTTTTCTCACTGCTACTAGTGAATCTAATGTAACACACACCCATACAATGCGCACCACCCCGTGATGTTTTTCTCACTCCTACTAGAGAATGTAATGTAACACACACGCATACAATGCGCACCACCCCGTGATGTTTTTCTCACTCCTACTAGTGAATGTAATGTAACAGACACCCATACAATGCGCACCACCCCGTGATGTTTTTCTCACTCCTACTAGTGAATCTAATGTAACACACACCCATACAATGCGCACCACCCCGTGATGTTTTTCTCACTCCTACTAGTGAATCTAATGTAACAAACACCCATACAATGCGCACCACCCCGTGATGTTTTTCTCACTCCTACTAGTGAATGTAATGTAACACACTCCCATACAATGCGCACCACCCCGTGATGTTTTTCTCACTCCTACTAGTGAATGTAATGTAACACACTCCCATACAATGCGCACCACCCCGTGATGTTTTTCTCACTCCTACTAGTGAATGTAATGTAACACACACCCATACAATGCGCACCACCCCGTGATGTATTTCTCACTCCTACTAGTAAATGTAATGTAACACACACTCATACAATGCGCACCACCCCGTGATGTTTTTCTCACTCCTACTAGTGAATGTAATGTAACACACACCCATACAATGCGCACCACCCCATGATGTTTTTCTCACTCCTTCTAGTGAATGTAATGTAACACACACCCATACAATGCGGACCACCCCGTGATGTTTTTCTCACTCCTACTAGTGAATGTAATGTAACACACACCCTTACAATGCGCACCACCCCGTGATGTTTTTCTCACTGCTACTAGTGTATGTAATGTAACACACACCCATACAATGCGCACCACCCCGTGATGTTTTTCTCACTGCTACTAGTGAATCTAATGTAACACACACCCATACAATGCGCACCACCCCGTGATGTTTTTCTCACTGCTACTAGTGAATGTAATGTAACACACACCCATACAATGCGCACCACCCCGTGATGTTTTTCTCACTGCTACTAGTGAATGTAATGTAACACACACCCATACAATGCGCACCACCCGGTGATGTTTTTCTCACTCCTACTAGTGAATCTAATGTAACACACACCCATACAATGCGCACCACCCCGTGATGTTTTTCTCACTCCTACTAGTGAATGTAATGTAACACACACCCATACAATGCGCACCACCCCGTGATGTTTTTCTCACTGCTACTAGTGAATGTAATGTAACACACACCCATACAATGCGCACCACACCGTGATGTTTTTCTCACTGCTACTAGTGAATGTAATGTAACACACACCCATACAATGCGCACCACCCCGTGATGTTTTTCTCACTGCTACTAGTGAATCTAATGTAACACACACCCATACAATGCGCACCACCCCGTGATGTTTTTCTCACTCCTACTAGTGAATGTAATGTAACACACACCCATACAATGCGCACCACCCCGTGATGTTTTTCTCAGTGCTACTAGTGAATCTAATGTAACACACACCCATGCAACGCGCACCACCCCGTGATGTTTTTCTCACTGCTACTAGTGAATGTAATGTAACACACACCCATACAATGCGCACCACCCCGTGATGTTTTTCTCACTGCTACTAGTGAATGTAATGTAACACACACCCATACAATGCGCACCACCCCGTGATGTTTTTCTCACTCCTACTAGTGAATCTAATGTAACACACACCCATACAATGCGCACCACCCCGTGATGTTTTTCTCACTGCTACTAGTGAATGTAATGTAACACACACCCATACAATGCGCACCACGCCGTGATGTTTTTCTCACTGCTACTAGTGAATGTAATGTATCACACACCCATGCAACGCGCACCACCCCGTGATGTTTTTCTCACTGCTACTAGTGAATGTAATGTAACACACACCCATACAATGCGCACCACCCCGTGATGTTTTTCTCACTGCTACTAGTGAATGTAATGTAACACACACCCATACAATGCGCACCACCCCGTGATGTTTTTCTCACTGCTACTAGTGAATGTAATGTAACACACACCCATACAATGCGCACCACCCGGTGATGTTTTTCTCACTCCTACTAGTGAATCTAATGTAACACACACCCATACAACGCGCACCACCCCGTGATGTTTTTCTCACTCCTACTAGTGAATCTAATGTAACACACACCCATACAATGCGCACCACCCCGTGATGTTTTTCTCACTCCTACTAGTGAATCTAATGTAACACACACCCATACAATGCGCACCACCCCGTGATGTTTTTCTCCCTCCTACTAGTGAATCTAATGTAACACACACCCATACAATGCGCACCACCCCGTGATGCTTTTCTCACTCCTACTAGAGAATGTAATGTCACACACACGCATACAATGCGCACCACCCCGTGATGTTTTTCTCACTCCTACTAGTGAATGTAATGTAACACACACACATACAATGCGCACCACCCCGTGATGTTTATCTCACTCCTACTAGTGAATGTAATGTAACACACACCCATACAATGCGCACCACCCCGTGATGTTTTTCTCACTCCTACTAGTGTATGTATTGTAACACACACCCATACAATGCGCACCACCCCGTGATGTTTTTCTCACTCCTACTAGTGAATGTAATGTAACACACACCCATACAATGCGCACCACCCCGTGATGTTTTTCTCACTCCTACTAGTGAATGTAATGTAACACACACCCATACAATGCGCACCACCCCGTGATGTTTTTCTCACTCCTACTAGTGAATGTAATGTAACACACACCCATACAAGGCGCACCACCCCGTGATGTTTTTCTCACTGCTACTAGTGAATCTAATGTAACACACACCCATACCATGCGCACCACCCCGTGATGTTTTTCTCACTGCTACTAGTGAATCTAATGTAACACACACCCATACAATGCGCACCACCCCGTGATGTTTTTCTCACTGCTACTAGTGAATCTAATGTAACACACACCCATACAATGCGCACCACCCCGTGATGTTTTTCTCACTGCTACTAGTGAATCTAATGTAACACACACCCATACAATACGCACCACCCCGTGATGTTTTTCTCACTCCTACTTGTGAATCTAATGTAACACACACCCATACAATGCGCACCACCCCGTGATGTTTTTCTCACTCCTACTTGTGAATCTAATGTAACACACACCCACACAATGCGCACCACCCCGTGATGTTTTTCTCACTCCTACTAGTGAATGTAATGTAACACACACCCACACAATGCGCACCACCCCGTGATGTTTTTCTCACTCCTACTAGTGAATGTAATGTAACACACTCCCATACAATGCGCACCACCCCTGATGTTTTTCTCACTCCTACTAGTGAATGTAATGTAACACACACCCATACAATGCGCACCACCCCGTGATGTATTTCTCACTCCTACTAGTAAATGTAATGTAACACACACTCATACAATGCGCACCACCCCGTGATGTTTTTCTCACTCCTACTAGTGAATGTAATGTAACACACACCCATACAATGCGCACCACCCCATGATGTTTTTCTCACTCCTTCTAGTGAATGTAATGTAACACACACCCATACAATGCGGACCACCCCGTGATGTTTTTCTCACTCCTACTAGTGAATGTAATGTAACACACACCCTTACAATGCGCACCACCCCGTGATGTTTTTCTCACTGCTACTAGTGTATGTAATGTAACACACACCCATACAATGCGCACCACCCCGTGATGTTTTTCTCACTGCTACTAGTGAATCTAATGTAACACACACCCATACAATGCGCACCACCCCGTGATGTTTTTCTCACTGCTACTAGTGAATGTAATGTAACACACACCCATACAATGCGCACCACCCCGTGATGTTTTTCTCACTGCTACTAGTGAATGTAATGTAACACACACCCATACAATGCGCACCACCCGGTGATGTTTTTCTCACTCCTACTAGTGAATCTAATGTAACACACACCCATACAATGCGCACCACCCCGTGATGTTTTTCTCACTCCTACTAGTGAATGTAATGTAACACACACCCATACAATGCGCACCACCCCGTGATGTTTTTCTCACTGCTACTAGTGAATGTAATGTAACACACACCCATACAATGCGCACCACACCGTGATGTTTTTCTCACTGCTACTAGTGAATGTAATGTAACACACACCCATACAATGCGCACCACCCCGTGATGTTTTTCTCACTGCTACTAGTGAATCTAATGTAACACACACCCATACAATGCGCACCACCCCGTGATGTTTTTCTCACTCCTACTAGTGAATGTAATGTAACACACACCCATACAATGCGCACCACCCCGTGATGTTTTTCTCAGTGCTACTAGTGAATCTAATGTAACACACACCCATGCAACGCGCACCACCCCGTGATGTTTTTCTCACTGCTACTAGTGAATGTAATGTAACACACACCCATACAATGCGCACCACCCCGTGATGTTTTTCTCACTGCTACTAGTGAATGTAATGTAACACACACCCATACAATGCGCACCACCCCGTGATGTTTTTCTCACTCCTACTAGTGAATCTAATGTAACACACACCCATACAATGCGCACCACCCCGTGATGTTTTTCTCACTGCTACTAGTGAATGTAATGTAACACACACCCATACAATGCGCACCACGCCGTGATGTTTTTCTCACTGCTACTAGTGAATGTAATGTATCACACACCCATGCAACGCGCACCACCCCGTGATGTTTTTCTCACTGCTACTAGTGAATGTAATGTAACACACACCCATACAATGCGCACCACCCCGTGATGTTTTTCTCACTGCTACTAGTGAATGTAATGTAACACACACCCATACAATGCGCACCACCCCGTGATGTTTTTCTCACTGCTACTAGTGAATGTAATGTAACACACACCCATACAATGCGCACCACCCGGTGATGTTTTTCTCACTCCTACTAGTGAATCTAATGTAACACACACCCATACAACGCGCACCACCCCGTGATGTTTTTCTCACTCCTACTAGTGAATCTAATGTAACACACACCCATACAATGCGCACCACCCCGTGATGTTTTTCTCACTCCTACTAGTGAATCTAATGTAACACACACCCATACAATGCGCACCACCCCGTGATGTTTTTCTCCCTCCTACTAGTGAATCTAATGTAACACACACCCATACAATGCGCACCACCCCGTGATGTTTTTCTCACTCCTACTAGAGAATGTAATGTCACACACACGCATACAATGCGCACCACCCCGTGATGTTTTTCTCACTCCTACTAGTGAATGTAATGTAACACACACACATACAATGCGCACCACCCCGTGATGTTTATCTCACTCCTACTAGTGAATGTAATGTAACACACACCCATACAATGCGCACCACCCCGTGATGTTTTTCTCACTCCTACTAGTGTATGTATTGTAACACACACCCATACAATGCGCACCACCCCGTGATGTTTTTCTCACTCCTACTAGTGAATGTAATGTAACACACACCCATACAATGCGCACCACCCCGTGATGTTTTTCTCACTCCTACTAGTGAATGTAATGTAACACACACCCATACAATGCGCACCACCCCGTGATGTTTTTCTCACTCCTACTAGTGAATGTAATGTAACACACACCCATACAAGGCGCACCACCCCGTGATGTTTTTCTCACTGCTACTAGTGAATCTAATGTAACACACACCCATACCATGCGCACCACCCCGTGATGTTTTTCTCACTGCTACTAGTGAATCTAATGTAACACACACCCATACAATGCGCACCACCCCGTGATGTTTTTCTCACTGCTACTAGTGAATCTAATGTAACACACACCCATACAATGCGCACCACCCCGTGATGTTTTTCTCACTGCTACTAGTGAATCTAATGTAACACACACCCATACAATACGCACCACCCCGTGATGTTTTTCTCACTCCTACTTGTGAATCTAATGTAACACACACCCATACAATGCGCACCACCCCGTGATGTTTTTCTCACTCCTACTTGTGAATCTAATGTAACACACACCCACACAATGCGCACCACCCCGTGATGTTTTTCTCACTCCTACTAGTGAATGTAATGTAACACACACCCACACAATGCGCACCACCCCGTGATGTTTTTCTCACTCCTACTAGTGAATGTAATGTAACACACACCCATACAATGCGCACCACCCCGTGATGTTTTTCTCACTCCTACTAGAGAATGTAATGTAACACACACGCATACAATGCACACCACCCCGTGATGTTTTTCTCACTGCTACTAGTGAATGTAATGTAACACACACCCATTCAATGCGCACCACCCCGTGATGTTTATCTCACTCCTACTAGTGAATGTAATGTAACACACACCCATACAATGCGCACCACCCCGTGATGTTTTTCTCACTCCTACTAGTGTATGTATTGTAACACACACCCATACAATGCGCACCACCCCGTGATGTTTTTCTCACTCCTACTAGTGAATGTAATGTAACACACACCCATACAAGGCGCACCACCCCGTGATGTTTTTCTCACTCCTACTAGTGAATGTAATGTAACACACACCCATACAATGCGCACCACCCCGTGATGTTTTTCTCACTGCTACTAGTGAATGCAATGTAACACACACCCATACAATGCGAAACAACCCCGTGATGTTTTTCTCACTGCTACTAGTGAATGTAATGTAACACACACCCATACAATGCGCACCACCCCGTTATGTTTTTCTCACTGCTACTAGTGAATGTAATGTAACACACACCCATACAATGCGCACCACCCCGTGATGTTTTTCTCACTGCTACTAGTGAATGTAATGTAACACACACCCATACAATGCGCACCACCCCGTGATGTTTTTCTCACTGCTACTAGTGAATGTAATGTAACACACACCCATACAATGCGCACCACCCGGTGAAGTTTTTCTCACTCCTACTAGTGAATCTAATGTAACACACACCCATACAATGCGCACCACCCCGTGATGTTTTTCTCACTCCTACTAGTGAATCTAATGTAACACACACCCATACAATGCGCACCACCCCGTGATGTTTTTCTCACTCCTACTAGTGAATCTAATGTAACACACACCCATACAATGCGCACCACCCCGTGATGTTTTTCTCACTCCTACTAGTGAATCTAATGTAACACACACCCATACAATGCGCACCACCCCGTGATGTTTTTCTCACTCCTACTAGAGAATGTAATGTAACACACACGCATACAATGCGCACCACCCCGTGATGTTTTTCTCACTCCTACTAGTGATTGTAATGTAACACACACCCATACAATGCGCACCACCCCGTGATGTTTATCTCACTCCTACTAGTGAATGTAATGTAACACACACCCATACAATGCGCACCACCCCGTGATGTTTTTCTCACTCCTACTAGTGTATGTATTGTAACACACACCCATACAATGCGCACCACCCCGTGATGTTTTTCTCACTCCTACTAGTGAATGTAATGTAACATACACCCATACAATGCGCACCACCCCGTGATGTTTTTCTCACTCCTACTAGTGAATGTAATGTAACACACACCCATACAATGCGCACCACCCCGTGATGTTTTTCTCACTCCTACTAGTGAATGTAATGTAACACACACCCATACAATGCGCACCACCCCGTGATGTTTTTCTCACTCCTACTAGTGAATGTAATGTAACACACACCCATACAATGCGCACCACCCCGTGATGTTTTTCTCACTCCTACTAGTGAATGTAATGTAACACACACCCTTACAATGCGCACCACCCCGTGATGTTTTTCTCACTGCTACTAGTGTATGTAATGTAACACACACCCATACAATGCGCACCACCCCGTGATGTTTTTCTCACTGCTACTAGTGAATCTAACGTAACACACACCCATACAATGCGCACCACCCCGTGATGTTTTTCTCACTGCTACTAGTGAATCTAATGTAACACACACCCATACAATGCGCACCACCCCGTGATGTTTTTCTCACTCCTACTAGTGAATCTAATGTAACACACACCCATACAATGCGCACCACCCCGTGATGTTTTTCTCACTGCTACTAGTGAATCTAATGTAACACACACCCATACAATGCGCACCACCCCGTGATGTTTTTCTCAGTCCTACTAGTGAATCTAATGTAACACACACCCATACAATGCGCACCACCCCGTGATGTTTTTCTCACTGCTACTAGTGAATCTAATGTAACACACACCCATACAATGCGCACCACCCTGTGATGTTTTTCTCACTGATACTAGTGAATCTAATGTAACACACACCCATACAATGCGCACCACCCCGTTATGTTTTTCTCACTGCTACTAGTGAATGTAATGTAACACACACCCATACAATGCGCACCTCGCCTTGATGTTTTTCTCACTGCTACTAGTGAATGTAATGTAACACACACCCATACAATGCGCACCACACCGTGATGTTTTTCTCACTGCTACTAGTGAATGTAATATAACACACACCCATACAATGCGCACCACCCCGTGATGTTTTTCTCACTGCTACTAGTGAATGTAATGTAACACACACCCATACAATGCGCACCACCCCGTGATGTTTTTCTCACTCCTACTAGTGAATCTAATGTAACACACACCCATACAATGCGCACCACCCCGTGATGTTTTTCTCCCTCCTACTAGTGAATCTAATGTAACACACACCCATACAATGCGCACCACCCCGTGATGTTTTTCTCACTCCTACTAGAGAATGTAATGTCACACACACGCATACAATGCGCACCACCCCGTGATGTTTTTCTCACTCCTACTAGTGAATGTAATGTAACACACACACATACAATGCGCACCACCCCGTGATGTTTATCTCACTCCTACTAGTGAACGTAATGTAACACACACCCATACAATGCGCACCACCCCGTGATGTTTTTCTCACTGCTACTAGTGAATGTAATGTAACACACACCCATACAATGCGCACCACCCGGTGATGTTTTTCTCACTCCTACTAGTGAATCTAATGTAACACACACCCATACAATGCGCACCACCCCGTGATGTTTTTCTCACTCCTACTAGTGAATCTAATGTAACACACACCCATACAATGCGCACCACCCCGTGATGTTTATCTCACTCCTACTAGTGAATGTAATGTAACACACACCCATACAATGCGCACCACCCCGTGATGTTTTTCTCACTCCTACTAGTGTATGTATTGTAACACACACCCATACAATGCGCACCAGCCCGTGATGTTTTTCTCACTCCTACTAGTGAATGTAATGTAACATACACCCATACAATGCGCACCACCCCGTGATGTTTTTCTCACTCCTACTAGTGAATGTAATGTAACACACACCCATACAATGCGCACCACCCCGTGATGTTTTTCTCACTCCTACTAGTGAATGTAATGTAACACACACCCATACAATGCGCACCACCCCGTGATGTTTTTCTCACTCCTACTAGTGAATGTAATGTAACACACACCCATACAATGCGCACCACGCCTTGATGTTTTTCTCACTGCTACTAGTGAATGTAATGTAACACACACCCATACAATGCGCACCACACCGTGATGTTTTTCTCACTGCTACTAGTGAATGTAATGTAACACACACCCATACAATGCGCACCACCCCGTGATGTTTTTCTCACTGCTACTAGTGAATGTAATGTAACACACACCCATACAATGCGCACCACCCCGTGATGTTTTTCTCACTCCTACTAGTGAATCTAATGTAACACACACCCATACAATGCGCACCACCCCGTGATGTTTTTCTCCCTCCTACTAGTGAATCTAATGTAACACACACCCATACAATGCGCACCACCCCGTGATGTTTTTCTCACTCCTACTAGAGAATGTAATGTCACACACACGCATACAATGCGCACCACCCCGTGATGTTTTTCTCACTCCTACTAGTGAATGTAATGTAACACACACACATACAATGCGCACCACCCCGTGATGTTTATCTCACTCCTACTAGTGAATGTAATGTAACACACACCCATACAATGCGCACCACCCCGTGATGTTTTTCTCACTCCTACTAGTGTATGAATTGTAACACACACCCATACAATGCGCACCACCCCGTGATGTTTTTCTCACTCCTACTAGTGAATGTAATGTAACACACACCCATACAATGCGCACCACCCCGTGATGTTTTTCTCACTCCTACTAGTGAATGTAATGTAACACACACCCATACAATGCGCACCACCCCGTGAAGTTTTTCTCACTCCTACTAGTGAATGTAATGTAACACACACCCATACAAGGCGCACCACCCCGTGATGTTTTTCTCACTGCTACTAGTGAATCTAATGTAACACACACCCATACCATGCGCACCACGCCGTGATGTTTTTCTCACTGCTACTAGTGAATCTAATGTAACACACACCCATACAATGCGCACCACCCCGTGATGTTTTTCTCACTGCTACTAGTGAATCTAATGTAACACACACCCATACAATGCGCACCACCCCGTGATGTTTTTCTCACTGCTACTAGTGAATCTTATGTAACACACACCCATACAATACGCACCACCCCGTGATGTTTTTCTCACTCCTACTTGTGAATCTAATGTAACACACACCCATACAATGCGCACCACCCCGTGATGTTTTTCTCACTCCTACTTGTGAATCTAATGTAACACACACCCACACAATGCGCACCACCCCGTGATGTTTTTCTCACTCCTACTAGTGAATGTAATGTAACACACACCCACACAATGCGCACCACCCCGTGATGTTTTTCTCACTCCTACTAGTGAATGTAATGTAACACACACCCATACAATGCGCACCACCCCGTGATGTTTTTCTCACTCCTACTAGAGAATGTAATGTAACACACACGCATACAATGCGCACCACCCCGTGATGTTTTTCTCACTGCTACTAGTGAATGTAATGTAACACACACCCATTCAATGCGCACCACCCCGTGATGTTTATCTCACTCCTACTAGTGAATGTAATGTAACACACACCCATACAATGCGCACCACCCCGTGATGTTTTTCTCACTCCTACTAGTGTATGTATTGTAACACACACCCATACAATGCGCACCACCCCGTGATGTTTTTCTCACTCCTACTAGTGAATGTAATGTAACACACACCCATACAAGGCGCACCACCCCGTGATGTTTTTCTCACTCCTACTAGTGAATGTAATGTAACACACACCCATACAATGCGCACCACCCCGTGATGTTTTTCTCACTGCTACTAGTGAATGCAATGTAACACACACCCATACAATGCGCACCACCCCGTGATGTTTTTCTCACTGCTACTAGTGAATGTAATGTAACACACACCCATACAATGCGCACCACCCCGTTATGTTTTTCTCACTGCTACTAGTGAATGTAATGTAACACACACCCATACAATGCGCACCACCCCGTGATGTTTTTCTCACTGCTACTAGTGAATGTAATGTAACACACACCCATACAATGCGCACCACCCCGTGATGTTTTTCTCACTGCTACTAGTGAATGTAATGTAACACACACGCATACAATGCGCACCACCCGGTGATGTTTTTCTCACTCCTACTAGTGAATCTAATGTAACACACACCCATACAATGCGCACCACCCCGTGATGTTTTTCTCACTCCTACTAGTGAATCTAATGTAACACACACCCATACAATGCGCACCACCCCGTGATGTTTTTCTCACTCCTACTAGTGAATCTAATGTAACACACACCCATACAATGCGCACCACCCCATGATGTTTTTCTCACTCCTACTAGTGAATCTAATGTAACACACACCCATACAATGCGCACCACCCCGTGATGTTTTTCTCACTCCTACTAGAGAATGTAATGTAACACACACGCATACAATGCGCACCACCCCATGATGTTTTTCTCACTCCTACTAGTGATTGTAATGTAACACACACCCATACAATGCGCACCACCCCGTGATGTTTATCTCACTCCTACTAGTGAATGTAATGTAACACACACCCATACAATGCGCACCACCCCGTGATGTTTTTCTCACTCCTACTAGTGAATGTAATGTAACACACACCCTTACAATGCGCACCACCCCGTGATGTTTTTCTCACTGCTACTAGTGTATGTAATGTAACACACACCCATACAATGCGCAACACCCCGTGATGTATTTCTCACTGCTACTAGTGAATCTAACGTAACACACACCCATACAATGCGCACCACCCCGTGATGTTTTTCTCACTGCTACTAGTGAATGTAATGTAACACACACCCATACAATGCGCACCACCCCGTGATGTTTTTCTCACTCCTACTAGTGAATCTAATGTAACACACACCCATACAATGCGCACCACCCCGTGATGTTTTTCTCACTGCTACTAGTGAATCTAATGTAACACACACCCATACAATGCGCACCACCCCGTGATGTTTTTCTCAGTGCTACTAGTGAATCTAATGTAACACACACCCATACAATGCGCACCACCCCGTGATGTTTTTCTCACTCCTACTAGTGAATCTAATGTAACACACACCCATACAATGCGCACCACCCTGTGATGTTTTTCTCACTGCTAATAGTGAATCTAATGTAACACACACCCATACAATGCGCACCACCCCGTTATGTTTTTCTCACTGCTACTAGTGAATGTAATGTAACACACACCCATACAATGCGCACCACCCCGTGATGTTTTTCTCACTGCTACTAGTGAATGTAATGTAACACACACCCATACAATGCGCACCACACCGTGATGTTTTTCTCACTGCTACTAGTGAATGTAATGTAACACACACCCATACAATGCGCACCACCCCGTGATGTTTTTCTCACTGCTACTAGTGAATGTAATGTAACACACACCCATACAATGCGCACCACCCCGTGATGTTTTTCTCACTGCTACTAGTGAATGTAATGTAACACACACCCATACAATGCGCACCACCCGGTGATGTTTTTCTCACTCCTACTAGTGAATCTAATGTAACACACACCCATACAATGCGCACCACCCCGTGATGCTTTTCTCACTCCTACTAGTGAATCTAATGTAACACACACCCATACAATGCGCACCACCCCGTGATGTTTTTCTCACTGCTACTAGTGAATCTAATGTAACACACACCCATACAATGCGCACCACCCCGTGATGTTTTTCTCACTCCTACCAGTGAATCTAATGTAACACACACCCATACAATGCGCACCACCCCGTGATGTTTTTCTCACTGCTACCAGTGAATCTAATGTAACACACACCCATACAATGCGCACCACCCCGTGATGTTTTTCTCCCTCCTACTAGTGAATCTAATGTAACACACACCCATACAATGCGCACCACCCCGTGATGTTTTTCTCACTCCTACTAGTGAATGTAATGTAACACACACCCATACAATGCGCACCACCCCGTGATGTTTTTCTCACTCCTACTAGTGAATCTAATGTAACACACACCCATACAATGCGCACCACCCCGTGATGTTTTTCTCACTCCTACTAGTGAATGTAATGTAACACACACCCATACAATGCGCACCACCCCGTGATGTTTTTCTCACTCCTACTAGTGAATCTAATGTAACACACACCCATACAATGCGCACCACCCCGTGATGTTTTTCTCACTCCTACTAGTGAATCTAATGTAACACACACCCATACAATGCGCACCACCCCGTGATGTTTTTCTCACTGCTACTAGTGAATCTAATGTAACACACACCCATACAATGCGCACCACCCCGTGATGTTTTTCTCACTCCTACTAGTGAATGTAATGTAACACACACCCATACAATGCGCACCACCCCGTGATGTTTTTCTCACTCCTACTAGTGAATGTATTGTAACACACACCCATACAATGCGCACCACCCCGTGATGTTTTTCTCACTCCTACTAGTGAATGTAATGTAACATACACCCATACAATACGCACCACCCCGTGATGTTTTTCTCACTCCTACTAGTGAATGTAATGTAACACACACCCATACAATGCGCACCACCCCGTGATGTTTTTCTCACTCCTACTAGTGAATGTAATGTAACACACACCCATACAATGTGCACCACCCCGTGATGTTTTTCTAACTCCTGCTAGTGAATGTAATGTAACACACACCCATACAATGCGCACCACCCCGTGATGTTTTTCTCACTCCTACTAGTGAATGTAATGTAACACACACCCTTACAATGCGCACCACCCCGTGATGTTTTTCTCACTGCTACTAGTGTATGTAATGTAACACACACCCGTACAATGCGCACCACCCCGTGATGTTTTTCTCACTGCTACTAGTGAATCTAATGTAACACACACCCATACAATGCGCACCACCCCGTGATGTTTTTCTCACTGCTACTAGTGAATCTAATGTAACACACACCCATACAATGCGCACCACCCCGTGATGTTTTTCTCACTGCTACTAGTGAATGTAATGTAACACACACCCATACAATGCGCACCACCCCGTGATGTTTTTCTCACTGCTACTAGTGAATGTAATGTAACACACACCCATACAATGCGCACCACCCCGTGATGTTTTTCTCACTGCTACTAGTGAATCTAATGTAACACACACCCATACAATGCGCACCACCCCGTGATGTTTTTCTCACTCCTACTAGTGAATCTAATGTAACACACACCCATACAATGCGCACCACCCCGTGATGTTTTTCTCACTCCTACTAGTGAATCTAATGTAACACACACCCATACAATGCGCACCACCCCGTGATGTTTTTCTCACTCCTACTAGTGAATCTAATGTAACACACACCCATACAATGCGCACCACCCCGTGATGTTTTTCTCACTGCTACTAGTGAATCTAATGTAACACACACCCATACCATGCGCACCACCCCGTGATGTTTTTCTCACTCCTACTAGTGAATCTAATGTAACACACACCCATACAAGGCGCACCACCCCGTGATGTTTTTCTCACTGCTACTAGTGAATCTAATGTAACACACACCCATACCATGCGCACCACCCCGTGATGTTTTTCTCACTGCTACTAGTGAATCTAATGTAACACACACCCATACAATGCGCACCACCCCGTGATGTTTTTCTCACTGCTACTAGTGAATCTAATGTAACACACACCCATACAGTGCGCACCACCCCGTGATGTTTTTCTCACTGCTACTAGTGAATCTAATGTAACACACACCCATACAATGCGCACCACCCCGTGATGTTTTTCTCACTGCTACTAGTGAATCTAATGTAACACACACCCATACAATGCGCACCACCCTGTGATGTTTTTCTCACTGCTACTAGTGAATGTAATGTAACACACACCCATACAATGCGCACCACACCGTGATGTTTTTCTCACTGCTACTAGTGAATGTAATGTAACACACACCCATACAATGCGCACCACCCCGTGATGTTTTTCTCACTGCTACTAGTGAATCTAATGTAACACACACCCATACAATGCGCACCACCCCGTGATGTTTTTCTCACTCCTACTAGTGAATCTAATGTAACACACACCCATACAATGCGCACCACCCCGTGATGTTTTTCTCACTCCTACTAGTGAATCTAATGTAACACACACCCATACAATGCGCACCACCCCGTGATGTTTTTCTCACTCCTACTAGTGAATCTAATGTAACACACACCCATACAATGCGCACCACCCCGTGATGTTTTTCTCACTCCTACTAGTGAATCTAATGTAACACACACCCATACAAGGCGCACCACCCCGTGATGTTTTTCTCACTGCTACTAGTGAATCTAATGTAACACACACCCATACCATGCGCACCACCCCGTGATGTTTTTCTCACTGCTACTAGTGAATCTAATGTAACACACACCCATACAATGCGCACCACCCCGTGATGTTTTTCTCACTGCTACTAGTGAATCTAATGTAACACACACCCATACAGTGCGCACCACCCCGTGATGTTTTTCTCACTGCTACTAGTGAATCTAATGTAACACACACCCATACACTGCGCACCACCCCGTGATGTTTTTCTCACTCCTACTTGTGAATCTAATGTAACACACACCCATACAATGCGCACCACCCCGTGATGTTTTTCTCACTCCTACTTGTGAATCTAATGTAACACACACCCACACAATGCGCACCACCCCGTGATGTTTTTCTCACTCCTACTAGTGAATGTAATGTAACACACACCCACTCAATGCGCACCACCCCGTGATGTTTTTCTCACTCCTACTAGTGAATGTAATGTAACACACACCCATACAATGCGCACCACCACATGATGATTTTCTCACTCCTACTAGTGAAAGTAATGTAACACACACCCATACAAGGCGCACCACCCCGTGATGTTTTTCTCACTCCTACTAGTGAATCTAATGTAACACACACCCATACAATGCGCACCACCCCGTGATGTTTTTCTCACTCCTACTAGTGAATCTAATGTAACACACACCCATACAATGCGCACCACCCCGTGATGTTTTTCTCACTCCTACTAGTGAATCTAATGTAACACACACCCATACAATGCGCACCACCCCGTGATGTTTTTCTCACTCCTACTAGTGAATCTAATGTAACACACACCCATACAATGCGCACCACCCCGTGATGTTTTTCTCACTCCTACTAGTGAATCTAATGTAACACACACCCATACAATGCGCACCACCCCGTGATGTTTTTCTCACTGCTACTAGTGAATCTAATGTAACACTCACCCATATAATGCGCACCACCCCGTGATGTTTTTCTCACTCCTACCAGTGAATCTAATGTAACACACACCCATACAATGCGCACCACCCCGTGATGTTTTTCTCACTGCTACCAGTGAATCTAATGTAACACACACCCATACAATGCGCACCACCCCGTGATGTTTTTCTCACTCCTACTAGTGAATCTAATGTAACACACACCCATACAATGCGCACCACACCGTGATGTTTTTCTCACTCCTACTAGTGAATGTAATGTAACACACACCCATACAATGCGCACCACCCCGTGATGTTTTTCTCACTCCTACTAGTGAATCTAATGTAACACACACCCATACAATGCGCACCACCCCGTGATGTTTTTCTCACTCCTACTAGTGAATCTAATGTAACACACACCCATACAATGCGCACCACCCCGTGATGTTTTTCTCACTCCTACTAGTGAATCTAATGTAACACACACCCATACAATGCGCACCACCCCGTGATGTTTTTCTCACTCCTACTAGTGAATCTAATGTAACACACACCCATACAGTGCGCACCACCCCGTGATGTTTTTCTCACTGCTACTAGTGAATCTAATGTAACACACACCCATACAATGCGCACCACCCCGTGATGTTTTTCTCACTGCTACTAGTGAATGTAATGTAACACACACCCATACAATGCGCACCACACCGTGATGTTTTTCTCACTGCTACTAGTGAATGTAATGTAACACACACCCATACAATGCGCACAACCCCGTGATGTTTTTCTCACTGCTACTAGTGAATCTAATGTAACACACACCCATACAATGCGCTCCACCCCGTGATGTTTTTCTCACTCCTACTAGTGAATCTAATGTAACACACACCCATACAATGCGCACCACCCCGTGATGTTTTTCTCACTCCTACTAGTGAATCTAATGTAACACACACCCATACAATGCGCACCACCCCGTGATGTTTTTCTCACTCCTACTAGTGAATCTAATGTAACACACACCCATACAATGCGCACCACCCCGTGATGTTTTTCTCACTCCTACTAGTGAATCTAATGTAACACACACCCATACAAGGCGCACCACCCCGTGATGTTTTTCTCACTGCTACTAGTGAATCTAATGTAACACACACCCATACCATGCGCACCACCCCGTGATGTTTTTCTCACTGCTACTAGTGAATCTAATGTAACACACACCCATACAATGCGCACCACCCCGTGATGTTTTTCTCACTGCTACTAGTGAATCTAATGTAACACACACCCATACAGTGCGCACCACCCCGTGATGTTTTTCTCACTGCTACTAGTGAATCTAATGTAACACACACCCATACACTGCGCACCACCCCGTGATGTTTTTCTCACTCCTACTTGTGAATCTAATGTAACACACACCCATACAATGCGCACCACCCCGTGATGTTTTTCTCACTCCTACTTGTGAATCTAATGTAACACACACCCACACAATGCGCACCACCCCGTTATGTTTTTCTCACTCCTACTAGTGAATGTAATGTAACACACACCCACTCAATGCGCACCACCCCGTGATGTTTTTCTCACTCCTACTAGTGAATGTAATGTAACACACACCCATACAATGCGCACCACCACATGATGATTTTCTCACTCCTACTAGTGAAAGTAATGTAACACACACCCATACAAGGCGGACCACCCCGTGATGTTTTTCTCACTCCTACTAGTGAATCTAATGTAACACACACCCATACAATGCGCACCACCCCGTGATGTTTTTCTCACTCCTACTAGTGAATCTAATGTAACACACACCCATACAATGCGCACCACCCCGTGATGTTTTTCTCACTCCTACTAGTGAATCTAATGTAACACACACCCATACAATGCGCACCACCCCGTGATGTTTTTCTCACTCCTACTAGTGAATCTAATGTAACACACACCCATACAATGCGCACCACCCCGTGATGTTTTTCTCACTCCTACTAGTGAATCTAATGTAACACACACCCATACAATGCGCACCACCCCGTGATGTTTTTCTCACTGCTACTAGTGAATCTAATGTAACACTCACCCATATAATGCGCACCACCCCGTGATGTTTTTCTCACTCCTACCAGTGAATCTAATGTAACACACACCCATACAATGCGCACCACCCCGTGATGTTTTTCTCACTGCTACCAGTGAATCTAATGTAACACACACCCATACAATGCGCACCACCCCGTGATGTTTTTCTCACTCCTACTAGTGAATCTAATGTAACACACACCCATACAATGCGCACCACACCGTGATGTTTTTCTCACTCCTACTAGTGAATGTAATGTAACACACACCCATACAATGCGCACCACCCCGTGATGTTTTTCTCACTCCTACTAGTGAATCTAATGTAACACACACCCATACAATGCGCACCACCCCGTGATGTTTTTCTCACTCCTACTAGTGAATCTAATGTAACACACACCCATACAATGCGCACCACCCCGTGATGTTTTTGTCACTCCTACTAGTGAATCTAATGTAACACACACCCATACAATGCGCACCACCCCGTGATGTTTTTCTCACTGCTACCAGTGAATCTAATGTAACACACACCCATACAATGCGCACCACCCCGTGATGTTTTTCTCACTCCTACCAGTGAATCTAATGTAACACACACCCATACAATGCGCACCACCCCGTGATGTTTTTCTCACTGCTACCAGTGAATCTAATGTAACACACACCCATACAATGCGCACCACCCCGTGATGTTTTTCTCACTCCTACTAGTGAATGTAATGTAACACACACCCATACAATGCGCACCACCCCGTGATGTTTTTCTCACTCCTACTAGTGAATCTAATGTAACACACACCCATACAATGCGCACCACCCCGTGATGTTTTTCTCACTCCTACTAGTGAATCTAATGTAACACACACCCATACAATGCGCACCACCCCGTGATGTTTTTCTCACTCCTACTAGTGAATCTAATGTAACACACACCCATACAATGCGCACCACCCCGTGATGTTTTTCTCACTCCTACTAGTGAATCTAATGTAACACACACCCATACAATGCGCACCACCCCGTGATGTTTTTCTCACTGCTACTAGTGAATCTAATGTAACACACACCCATACAATGCGCACCACCCCGTGATGTTTTTCTCACTCCTACTAGTGAATCTAATGTAACACACACCCATACAATGCGCACCACCCCGTGATGTTTTTCTCACTCCTACTAGTGAATCTAATGTAACACACACCCATACAATGCGCACCACCCCGTGATGTTTTTCTCACTGCTACTAGTGAATCTAATGTAACACACACCCATACAATGCGCACCACCCCGTGATGTTTTTCTCACTCCTACTAGTGAATCTAATGTAACACACACCCATACAATGCGCACCACCCCGTGATGTTTTTCTCACTCCTACTAGTGAATGTAATGTAACACACACCCATACAAGGCGAACCACCCCGTGATGTTTTTCTCACTCCTACTAGTGAATCTAATGTAACACACACCCATACAATGCGCACCACCCCGTGATGTTTTTCTCACTCCTACTAGTGAATCTAATGTAACACACACCCATACAATGCGCACCACCCCGTGATGTTTTTCTCACTGCTACTAGTGAATCTAATGTAACACACACCCATACAATGCGCACCACCCCGTGATGTTTTTCTCACTCCTACTAGTGAATCTAATGTAACACACACCCATACAATGCGCACCACCCCGTGATGTTTTTCTCACTGCTACTAGTGAATCTAATGTAACACTCACCCATATAATGCGCACCACCCCGTGATGTTTTTCTCACTCCTACCAGTGAATCTAATGTAACACACACCCATACAATGCGCACCACCCCGTGATGTTTTTCTCACTGCTACCAGTGAATCTAATGTAACACACACCCATACAATGCGCACCACCCCGTGATGTTTTTCTCACTCCTACTAGTGAATCTAATGTAACACACACCCATACAATGCGCACCACACCGTGATGTTTTTCTCACTCCTACTAGTGAATGTAATGTAACACACACCCATACAATGCGCACCACCCCGTGATGTTTTTCTCACTCCTACTAGTGAATCTAATGTAACACACACCCATACAATGCGCACCACCCCGTGATGTTTTTCTCACTCCTACTAGTGAATCTAATGTAACACACACCCATACAATGCGCACCACCCCGTGATGTTTTTCTCACTCCTACTAGTGAATCTAATGTAACACACACCCATACAATGCGCACCACCCCGTGATGTTTTTCTCACTGCTACCAGTGAATCTAATGTAACACACACCCATACAATGCGCACCACCCCGTGATGTTTTTCTCACTCCTACCAGTGAATCTAATGTAACACACACCCATACAATGCGCACCACCCCGTGATGTTTTTCTCACTGCTACCAGTGAATCTAATGTAACACACACCCATACAATGCGCACCACCCCGTGATGTTTTTCTCACTCCTACTAGTGAATCTAATGTAACACACACCCATACAATGCGCACCACCCCGTGATGTTTTTCTCACTCCTACTAGTGAATGTAATGTAACACACACCCATACAATGCGCACCACCCCGTGATGTTTTTCTCACTCCTACTAGTGAATCTAATGTAACACACACCCATACAATGCGCACCACCCCGTGATGTTTTTCTCACTCCTACTAGTGAATCTAATGTAACACACACCCATACAATGCGCACCACCCCGTGATGTTTTTCTCACTCCTACTAGTGAATCTAATGTAACACACACCCATACAATGCGCACCACCCCGTGATGTTTTTCTCACTCCTACTAGTGAATCTAATGTAACACACACCCATACAATGCGCACCACCCCGTGATGTTTTTCTCACTCCTACTAGTGAATCTAATGTAACACACACCCATACAATGCGCACCACCCCGTGATGTTTTTCTCACTGCTACTAGTGAATCTAATGTAACACACACCCATACAATGCGCACCACCCCGTGATGTTTTTCTCACTCCTACTAGTGAATCTAATGTAACACACACCCATACAATGCGCACCACCCCGTGATGTTTTTCTCACTCCTACTAGTGAATGTAATGTAACACACACCCATACAAGGCGAACCACCCCGTGATGTTTTTCTCACTCCTACTAGTGAATCTAATGTAACACACACCCATACAATGCGCACCACCCCGTGATGTTTTTGTCACTCCTACTAGTGTATCTAATGTAACACACACCCATACAATGCGCACCACCCCGTGATGTTTTTCTCACTCCTACTAGTGAATCTAATGTAACACACACCCATACAATGCGCACCACACCGTGATGTTTTTCTCACTCCTACTAGTGAATCTAATGTAACACACACCCATACAAGTCGCACCACCCCGTGATGTTTTTCTCACTCCTACTAGTGAATCTAACGTAACAAACACCCATACAATGCGCACCACCCCGTGATGTTTTTCTCACTGCTACTAGTGAATCTAATGTAACACACACCCATACAATGCGCACCACCCCGTGATGTTTTTCTCAGTGCTACTAGTGAATCTAATGTAACACACACCCATACAATGCGCACCACCCCGTGATGTTTTTCTCACTGCTACTAGTGAATCTAATGTAACACACACCCATACAATGCGCACCACCCCGTGATGTTTTTCTCACTGCTACTAGTGAATCTAATGTAACACACACCCATACAATGCGCACCACCCCGTGATGTTTTTCTCACTGCTACTAGTGAATCTAATGTAACACACACCCATACAATGCGCACCACCCCGTGATGTTTTTCTAACTGCTACTAGTGAATGTAATGTAACACACACCCATACAATGCGCACCACCCCGTGATGTTTTTCTCACTGCTACTAGTGAATGTAATGTAACACACACCCATACAATGCGCACCACCCCGTGATGTTTTTCTCACTGCTACTAGTGAATCTAATGTAACACACACCCATACAATGCGCACCACCCCGTGATGTTTTTCTCACTCCTACTAGTGAATCTAATGTAACACACACCCATACAATGCGCACCACCCCGTCATGTTTTTCTCACTCCTACTAGTGAATCTAATGTAACACCCACCCATACAATGCGCACCACCCCGTGATGTTTTTCTCACTCCTACTAGAGAATGTAATGTAACACACACGCGTACAATGCGCACCACCCCGTGATGTTTTTCTCACTCCTACTAGTGAATGTAATGTAACACACACCCATACAATGCGCACCACCCCGTGATGTTTATCTCACTCCTACTAGTGAATGTAATGTAACACACACCCATACAATGCGCACCACCCCGTGATGTTTTTCTCACTCCTACCAGTGAATCTAATGTAACACACACCCATACAATGCGCACCACCCCGTGATGTTTTTCTCACTCCTACTAGAGAATGTAATGTAACACACACGCATACAATGCGCACCACCCCGTGATGTTTTTCTCACTCCTACTAGTGAATGTAATGTAACACACACCCATACAATGGGCACCACCCTGTGATGTTTATCTCACTCCTACTAGTGAATGTAATGTAACACACACCCATACATTGCGCACCACCCCGTGATGTTTTTCTCACTCCTACTAGTGTATGTATTGTAACACACACCCATACAATGCGCACCACCCCGTGATGTTTTTCTCACTCCTACTAGTGAATGTAATGTAACATACACCCATACAATACGCACCACCCCGTGATGTTTTTCTCACTCCTACTAGTGAATGTAATGTAACACACACCCATACAATGCGCACCACCCCGTGATGTTTTTCTCACTCCTACTAGTGAATGTAATGTAACACACACCCATACAATGTGCACCACCCCGTGATGTTTTTCTAACTCCTGCTAGTGAATGTAATGTAACACACACCCATACAATGCGCACCACCCCGTGATGTTTTTCTCACTCCTACTAGTGAATGTAATGTAACACACACCCTTACAATGCGCACCACCCCGTGATGTTTTTCTCTCTGCTACTAGTGTATGTAATGTAACACACACCCGTACAATGCGCACCACCCCGTGATGTTTTTCTCACTGCTACTAGTGAATCTAATGTAACACACACCCATACAATGCGCACCACCCCGTGATGTTTTTCTCACTGCTACTAGTGAATCTAATGTAACACACACCCATACAATGCGCACCACCCCGTGATGTTTTTCTCACTGCTACTAGTGAATGTAATGTAACACACACCCATACAATGCGCACCACCCCGTGATGTTTTTCTCACTGCTACTAGTGAATGTAATGTAACACACACCCATACAATGCGCACCACCCCGTGATGTTTTTCTCACTGCTACTAGTGAATCTAATGTAACACACACCCATACAATGCGCACCACCCCGTGATGTTTTTCTCACTCCTACTAGTGAATCTAATGTAACACACACCCATACAATGCGCACCACCCCGTGATGTTTTTCTCACTCCTACTAGTGAATCTAATGTAACACACACGCATACAATGCGCACCACCCCGTGATGTTTTTCTCACTCCTACTAGTGAATCTAATGTAACACACACCCATACAATGCGCACCACACCGTGATGTTTTTCTCACTCCTACTAGTGAATGTAATGTAACACACACCCATACAATGCGCACCACCCCGTGATGTTTTTCTCACTCCTACTAGTGAATCTAATGTAACACACACCCATACAATGCGCACCACCCCGTGATGTTTTTCTCACTCCTACTAGTGAATCTAATGTAACACACACCCATACAATGCGCACCACCCCGTGATGTTTTTCTCACTGCTACTAGTGAATCTAATGTAACACACACCCATACAATGCGCACCACCCCGTGATGTTTTTCTCACTCCTACTAGTGAATCTAATGTAACACACACCCATACAATGCGCACCACCCCGTGATGTTTTTCTCACTCCTACTAGTGAATGTAATGTAACACACACCCATACAAGGCGAACCACCCCGTGATGTTTTTCTCACTCCTACTAGTGAATCTAATGTAACACACACCCATACAATGCGCACCACCCCGTGATGTTTTTGTCACTCCTACTAGTGTATCTAATGTAACACACACCCATACAATGCGCACCACCCCGTGATGTTTTTCTCACTCCTACTAGTGAATCTAATGTAACACACACCCATACAATGCGCACCACACCGTGATGTTTTTCTCACTCCTACTAGTGAATCTAATGTAACACACACCCATACAAGTCGCACCACCCCGTGATGTTTTTCTCACTCCTACTAGTGAATCTAACGTAACAAACACCCATACAATGCGCACCACCCCGTGATGTTTTTCTCACTGCTACTAGTGAATCTAATGTAACACACACCCATACAATGCGCACCACCCCGTGATGTTTTTCTCAGTGCTACTAGTGAATCTAATGTAACACACACCCATACAATGCGCACCACCCCGTGATGTTTTTCTCACTGCTACTAGTGAATCTAATGTAACACACACCCATACAATGCGCACCACCCCGTGATGTTTTTCTCACTGCTACTAGTGAATCTAATGTAACACACACCCATACAATGCGCACCACCCCGTGATGTTTTTCTCACTGCTACTAGTGAATCTAATGTAACACACACCCATACAATGCGCACCACCCCGTGATGTTTTTCTAACTGCTACTAGTGAATGTAATGTAACACACACCCATACAATGCGCACCACCCCGTGATGTTTTTCTCACTGCTACTAGTGAATGTAATGTAACACACACCCATACAATGCGCACCACCCCGTGATGTTTTTCTCACTGCTACTAGTGAATCTAATGTAACACACACCCATACAATGCGCACCACCCCGTGATGTTTTTCTCACTCCTACTAGTGAATCTAATGTAACACACACCCATACAATGCGCACCACCCCGTCATGTTTTTCTCACTCCTACTAGTGAATCTAATGTAACACCCACCCATACAATGCGCACCACCCCGTGATGTTTTTCTCACTCCTACTAGAGAATGTAATGTAACACACACGCGTACAATGCGCACCACCCCGTGATGTTTTTCTCACTCCTACTAGTGAATGTAATGTAACACACACCCATACAATGCGCACCACCCCGTGATGTTTATCTCACTCCTACTAGTGAATGTAATGTAACACACACCCATACAATGCGCACCACCCCGTGATGTTTTTCTCACTCCTACCAGTGAATCTAATGTAACACACACCCATACAATGCGCACCACCCCGTGATGTTTTTCTCACTCCTACTAGAGAATGTAATGTAACACACACGCATACAATGCGCACCACCCCGTGATGTTTTTCTCACTCCTACTAGTGAATGTAATGTAACACACACCCATACAATGGGCACCACCCTGTGATGTTTATCTCACTCCTACTAGTGAATGTAATGTAACACACACCCATACATTGCGCACCACCCCGTGATGTTTTTCTCACTCCTACTAGTGTATGTATTGTAACACACACCCATACAATGCGCACCACCCCGTGATGTTTTTCTCACTCCTACTAGTGAATGTAATGTAACATACACCCATACAATACGCACCACCCCGTGATGTTTTTCTCACTCCTACTAGTGAATGTAATGTAACACACACCCATACAATGCGCACCACCCCGTGATGTTTTTCTCACTCCTACTAGTGAATGTAATGTAACACACACCCATACAATGTGCACCACCCCGTGATGTTTTTCTAACTCCTGCTAGTGAATGTAATGTAACACACACCCATACAATGCGCACCACCCCGTGATGTTTTTCTCACTCCTACTAGTGAATGTAATGTAACACACACCCTTACAATGCGCACCACCCCGTGATGTTTTTCTCACTGCTACTAGTGTATGTAATGTAACACACACCCGTACAATGCGCACCACCCCGTGATGTTTTTCTCACTGCTACTAGTGAATCTAATGTAACACACACCCATACAATGCGCACCACCCCGTGATGTTTTTCTCACTGCTACTAGTGAATCTAATGTAACACACACCCATACAATGCGCACCACCCCGTGATGTTTTTCTCACTGCTACTAGTGAATGTAATGTAACACACACCCATACAATGCGCACCACCCCGTGATGTTTTTCTCACTGCTACTAGTGAATGTAATGTAACACACACCCATACAATGCGCACCACCCCGTGATGTTTTTCTCACTGCTACTAGTGAATCTAATGTAACACACACCCATACAATGCGCACCACCCCGTGATGTTTTTCTCACTCCTACTAGTGAATCTAATGTAACACACACCCATACAATGCGCACCACCCCGTGATGTTTTTCTCACTCCTACTAGTGAATCTAATGTAACACACACGCATACAATGCGCACCACCCCGTGATGTTTTTCTCACTCCTACTAGTGAATCTAATGTAACACACACCCATACAATGCGCACCACCCCGTGATGTTTTTCTCACTCCTACTAGTGAATCTAATGTAACACACACCCATACAATGCGCACCACCCCGTGATGTTTTTCTCACTCCTACTAGTGAATCTAATGTAACACACACCCATACAAGGCGCACCACCCCGTGATGTTTTTCTCACTGCTACCAGTGAATCTAATGTAACACACACCCATACAATGCGCACCACCCCGTGATGTTTTTCTCACTCCTACTAGAGAATGTAATGTAACACACACGCATACAATGCGCACCACCCCGTGATGTTTTTCTCACTCCTACTAGTGAATGTAATGTAACACACACCCATACAATGGGCACCACCCTGTGATGTTTATCTCACTCCTACTAGTGAATGTAATGTAACACACACCCATACATTGCGCACCACCCCGTGATGTTTTTCTCACTCCTACTAGTGTATGTATTGTAACACACACCCATACAATGCGCACCACCCCGTGATGTTTTTCTCACTCCTACTAGTGAATGTAATGTAACATACACCCATACAATACGCACCACCCCGTGATGTTTTTCTCACTCCTACTAGTGAATGTAATGTAACACACACCCATACAATGCGCACCACCCCGTGATGTTTTTCTCACTCCTACTAGTGAATGTAATGTAACACACACCCATACAATGTGCACCACCCCGTGATGTTTTTCTAACTCCTGCTAGTGAATGTAATGTAACACACACCCATACAATGCGCACCACCCCGTGATGTTTTTCTCACTCCTACTAGTGAATGTAATGTAACACACACCCTTACAATGCGCACCACCCCGTGATGTTTTTCTCACTGCTACTAGTGTATGTAATGTAACACACACCCGTACAATGCGCACCACCCCGTGATGTTTTTCTCACTGCTACTAGTGAATCTAATGTAACACACACCCATACAATGCGCACCACCCCGTGATGTTTTTCTCACTGCTACTAGTGAATCTAATGTAACACACACCCATACAATGCGCACCACCCCGTGATGTTTTTCTCACTGCTACTAGTGAATGTAATGTAACACACACCCATACAATGCGCACCACCCCGTGATGTTTTTCTCACTGCTACTAGTGAATGTAATGTAACACACACCCATACAATGCGCACCACCCCGTGATGTTTTTCTCACTGCTACTAGTGAATCTAATGTAACACACACCCATACAATGCGCACCACCCCGTGATGTTTTTCTCACTCCTACTAGTGAATCTAATGTAACACACACCCATACAATGCGCACCACCCCGTGATGTTTTTCTCACTCCTACTAGTGAATCTAATGTAACACACACCCATACAATGCGCACCACCCCGTGATGTTTTTCTCACTCCTACTAGTGAATCTAATGTAACACACACCCATACAATGCGCACCACCCCGTGATGTTTTTCTCACTCCTACTAGTGAATCTAATGTAACACACACCCATACAATGCGCACCACCCCGTGATGTTTTTCTCACTCCTACTAGTGAATCTAATGTAACACACACCCATACAAGGCGCACCACCCCGTGATGTTTTTCTCACTGCTACTAGTGAATCTAATGTAACACACACCCATACCATGCGCACCACCCCGTGATGTTTTTCTCACTGCTACTAGTGAATCTAATGTAACACACACCCATACAGTGCGCACCACCCCGTGATGTTTTTCTCACTGCTACTAGTGAATCTAATGTAACACACACCCATACAATGCGCACCACCCCGTGATGTTTTTCTCACTGCTACTAGTGAATCTAATGTAACACACACCCATACAATGCGCACCACCCCGTGATGTTTTTCTCACTGCTACTAGTGAATGTAATGTAACACACACCCATACAATGCGCACCACACCGTGATGTTTTTCTCACTGCTACTAGTGAATGTAATGTAACACACACCCATACAATGCGCACCACCCCGTGATGTTTTTCTCACTGCTACTAGTGAATCTAATGTAACACACACCCATACAGTGCGCACCACCCCGTGATGTTTTTCTCACTGCTACTAGTGAATCTAATGTAACACACACCCATACAATGCGCACCACCCCGTGATGTTTTTCTCACTGCTACTAGTGAATCTAATGTAACACACACCCATACAGTGCGCACCACCCCGTGATGTTTTTCTCACTGCTACTAGAGAATATAATGTAACACACACGCATACAATGCGCACCACCCCGTGATGTTTTTCTCACTGCTACTAGTGAATCTAATGTAACACACACCCATACAGTGCGCACCACCCCGTGATGTTTTTCTCACTGCTACTAGTGAATCTAATGTAACACACACCCATACAGTGCGCACCACCCCGTGATGTTTTTCTCACTGCTACTAGTGAATCTAATGTAACACACACCCATACAATGCGCACCACCCCGTGATGTTTTTCTCACTGCTACTAGTGAATCTAATGTAACACACACCCATACAGTGCGCACCACCCCGTGATGTTTTTCTCACTGCTACTAGTGAATCTAATGTAACACACACCCATACAATGCGCACCACCCCGTGATGTTTTTCTCACTGCTACTAGTGAATCTAATGTAACACACACCCATACAATGCGCACCACCCCGTGATGTTTTTCTCACTGCTACTAGTGAATGTAATGTAACACACACCCATACAATGCGCACCACACCGTGATGTTTTTCTCACTGCTACTAGTGAATGTAATGTAACACACACCCATACAATGCGCACCACCCCGTGATGTTTTTCTCACTGCTACTAGTGAATCTAATGTAACACACACCCATACAATGCGCACCACCCCGTGATGTTTTTCTCACTCCTACTAGTGAATCTAATGTAACACACACCCATACAATGCGCACCACCCCGTGATGTTTTTCTCACTCCTACTAGTGAATCTAATGTAACACACACCCATACAATGCGCACCACCCCGTGATGTTTTTCTCACTCCTACTAGTGAATCTAATGTAACACACACCCATACAATGCGCACCACCCCGTGATGTTTTTCTCACTCCTACTAGTGAATCTAATGTAACACACACCCATACAAGGCGCACCACCCCGTGATGTTTTTCTCACTGCTACTAGTGAATCTAATGTAACACACACCCATACCATGCGCACCACCCCGTGATGTTTTTCTCACTGCTACTAGTGAATCTAATGTAACACACACCCATACAATGCGCACCACCCCGTGATGTTTTTCTCACTGCTACTAGTGAATCTAATGTAACACACACCCATACAGTGCGCACCACCCCGTGATGTTTTTCTCACTGCTACTAGTGAATCTAATGTAACACACACCCATACACTGCGCACCACCCCGTGATGTTTTTCTCACTCCTACTTGTGAATCTAATGTAACACACACCCATACAATGCGCACCACCCCGTGATGTTTTTCTCACTCCTACTTGTGAATCTAATGTAACACACACCCACACAATGCGCACCACCCCGTGATGTTTTTCTCACTCCTACTAGTGAATGTAATGTAACACACACCCACTCAATGCGCACCACCCCGTGATGTTTTTCTCACTCCTACTAGTGAATGTAATGTAACACACACCCATACAATGCGCACCACCACATGATGATTTTCTCACTCCTACTAGTGAAAGTAATGTAACACACACCCATACAAGGCGAACCACCCCGTGATGTTTTTCTCACTCCTACTAGTGAATCTAATGTAACACACACCCATACAATGCGCACCACCCCGTGATGTTTTTCTCACTCCTACTAGTGAATCTAATGTAACACACACCCATACAATGCGCACCACCCCGTGATGTTTTTCTCACTCCTACTAGTGAATCTAATGTAACACACACCCATACAATGCGCACCACCCCGTGATGTTTTTCTCACTCCTACTAGTGAATCTAATGTAACACACACCCATACAATGCGCACCACCCCGTGATGTTTTTCTCACTCCTACTAGTGAATCTAATGTAACACACACCCATACAATGCGCACCACCCCGTGATGTTTTTCTCACTGCTACTAGTGAATCTAATGTAACACTCACCCATATAATGCGCACCACCCCGTGATGTTTTTCTCACTCCTACCAGTGAATCTAATGTAACACACACCCATACAATGCGCACCACCCCGTGATGTTTTTCTCACTGCTACCAGTGAATCTAATGTAACACACACCCATACAATGCGCACCACCCCGTGATGTTTTTCTCACTCCTACTAGTGAATGTAATGTAACACACACCCATACAATGCGCACCACACCGTGATGTTTTTCTCACTCCTACTAGTGAATGTAATGTAACACACACCCATACAATGCGCACCACCCCGTGATGTTTTTCTCACTCCTACTAGTGAATCTAATGTAACACACACCCATACAATGCGCACCACCCCGTGATGTTTTTCTCACTCCTACTAGTGAATGTAATGTAACACACACCCATACAATGGCCACCACCCTGTGATGTTTATCTCACTCCTACTAGTGAATGTAATGTAACACACACCCATACATTGCGCACCACCCCGTGATGTTTTTCTCACTCCTACTAGTGTATGTATTGTAACACACACCCATACAATGCGCACCACCCCGTGATGTTTTTCTCACTCCTACTAGTGAATGTAATGTAACATACACCCATACAATACGCACCACCCCGTGATGTTTTTCTCACTCCTACTAGTGAATGTAATGTAACACACACCCATACAATGCGCACCACCCCGTGATGTTTTTCTCACTCCTACTAGTGAATGTAATGTAACACACACCCATACAATGTGCACCACCCCGTGATGTTTTTCTAACTCCTGCTAGTGAATGTAATGTAACACACACCCATACAATGCGCACCACCCCGTGATGTTTTTCTCACTCCTACTAGTGAATGTAATGTAACACACACCCTTACAATGCGCACCACCCCGTGATGTTTTTCTCACTGCTACTAGTGTATGTAATGTAACACACACCCGTACAATGCGCACCACCCCGTGATGTTTTTCTCACTGCTACTAGTGAATCTAATGTAACACACACCCATACAATGCGCACCACCCCGTGATGTTTTTCTCACTGCTACTAGTGAATCTAATGTAACACACACCCATACAATGCGCACCACCCCGTGATGTTTTTCTCACTGCTACTAGTGAATGTAATGTAACACACACCCATACAATGCGCACCACCCCGTGATGTTTTTCTCACTGCTACTAGTGAATCTAATGTAACACACACCCATACAATGCGCACCACCCCGTGATGTTTTTCTCACTGCTACTAGTGAATCTAATGTAACACACACCCATACAATGCGCACCACCCCGTGATGTTTTTCTCACTCCTACTAGTGAATCTAATGTAACACACACCCATACAATGCGCACCACCCCGTGATGTTTTTCTCACTCCTACTAGTGAATCTAATGTAACACACACCCATACAATGCGCACCACCCCGTGATGTTTTTCTCACTGCTACTAGTGAATCTAATGTAACACACACCCATACAGTGCGCACCACCCCGTGATGTTTTTCTCACTCCTACTAGTGAATCTAATGTAACACACACCCATACAATGCGCACCACCCCGTGATGTTTTTCTCACTGCTACTAGTGAATCTAATGTAACACACACCCATACAAGGCGCACCACCCCGTGATGTTTTTCTCACTGCTACTAGTGAATCTAATGTAACACACACCCATACCATGCGCACCACCCCGTGATGTTTTTCTCACTGCTACTAGTGAATCTAATGTAACACACACCCATACAGTGCGCACCACCCCGTGATGTTTTTCTCACTGCTACTAGTGAATCTAATGTAACACACACCCATACAATGCGCACCACCCCGTGATGTTTTTCTCACTGCTACTAGTGAATCTAATGTAACACACACCCATACAATGCGCACCACCCCGTGATGTTTTTCTCACTGCTACTAGTGAATGTAATGTAACACACACCCATACAATGCGCACCACACCGTGATGTTTTTCTCACTGCTACTAGTGAATCTAATGTAACACACACCCATACAATGCGCACCACCCCGTGATGTTTTTCTCACTGCTACTAGTGAATCTAATGTAACACACACCCATACAGTGCGCACCACCCCGTGATGTTTTTCTCACTGCTACTAGTGAATCTAATGTAACACACACCATACAATGCGCACCACCCCGTGATGTTTTTCTCACTGCTACTAGTGAATCTAATGTA
>NW_026947996.1:0-59000 GCF_034190915.1 Cavia porcellus
TCTCACTCCTACTAGTGAATCTAATGTAACACACACCCATAAAAGGCGCACCACCCCGTGATGTTTTTCTCACTCCTACTAGTGAATCTAATGTAACACACACCCATACAATGCGCACAACCCCGTGATGTTTTTCTCACTGCTACTAGTGAATCTAATGTAACAACACCCATGCAAGGCGCACCACCCCGTGATGTTTTTCTCACTGCTACTAGTGAATCTAATGTAACACACACCCATACAATGCGCACCACCCCGTGATGTTTTTCTCACTGCTACTAGTGAATGTAATGTAACACACACCCATACAATGCGCACCACCCCGTGATGTTTTTCTCACTGCTACTAGTGAATGTAATGTAACACACACCCATACAATGCGCACCACCCCGTGATGTTTTTCTCACTCCTACTAGTGAATCTAATGTAACACACACCCATACAATGCGCACCACCCCGTGATGTTTTTCTCACTGCTACTAGTGAATCTAATGTAACACACACCCATACAATGCGCACCACCCCGTGATGTTTTTCTCACTGCTACTAGTGAGTCTAATGTAACACACACCCATACAATGCGCACCACCCCGTGATGTTTTTCTCACTGCTACTAGTGAATCTAATGTAACGCACACCCATACAATGCGCACCACCCCGTGATGTTTTTCTCACTGCTACTAGAGAATCTAATGTAACGCACACCCGTACAATGCGCACCACCCCGTGATGTTTTTCACACTCCTACTAGTGAATGTAATGTAACGCACACCCATACAATGCGCACCACCCCGTGATGTTTTTCTCACTCCTACTAGTGAATGTAATGTAACGCACACCCATACAATGCGCACCACCCCGTGATGTTTTTCTCACTCCTACTAGTAAATGTAATGTAACACACACCCATACAATGCGCACCACCCCATGATGATTTGCTCACTCCTACTAGTGAATGTAATGTAACACACACCCATAAAAGGCGCACCACCCCATGGTGTTTTTCTCACTCCTACTAGTGAATGTAATGTAACACACACCCATACAAGGCGCACCACCCCGTGATGTTTTTCTCACTCCTAATAGTGAATCTAATGTAACACACACCCATACAATGCGCACAACCCCGTGATGTTTTTCTCACTCCTACTAGTGAATCTAATGTAACACACACCCATACAATGCGCACCACCCCGTGATGTTTTTCTCACTCCTACTAGTGAATCTAATGTAACACACACCCATACAATGCGCACCACCCCGTGATGTTTTTCTCACTCCTACTAGTGAATGTAATGTAACACACACCCATACAAGGCGCACCACCCCGTGATGTTTTTCTCACTCCTACTAGTGAATGTAATGTAACACACACCCATACAAGGCGCACCACCCCGTGATGTTTTTCTCACTCCTACTAGTGAATCTAATGTAACACACACACATACAAGGCGCACCACCCCGTGATGTTTTTCTCACTCCTACTAGTGAATGTAATGTAACACACACCCATACAAGGCGCACCACCCCGTGATGTTTTTCTCACTCCTACTAGTGAATGTAATGTAACACACACCCATACAAGGCGCACCACCCCGTGATGTTTTTCTCACTCCTACTAGTGAATGTAATGTAACACACACCCATACAAGGCGCACCACCCTGTGATGTTTTTCTCACTCCTACTAGTGAATGTAATGTAACACACACCCATACAAGGTGCACCACCCCGTGATGTTTTTCTCACTCCTACTAGTGAATCTAATGTAACACACACCCATACAAGGCGCACCACCCCGTGATGTTTTTCTCACTCCTACTAGTGAATCTAATGTAACACACACCCATACAATGCGCACCACCCCGTGATGTTTTTCTCACTGCTACTAGTGAAACTAATGTAACAACACCCATACAAGGCGCACCACCCCGTGATGTTTTTCTCACTGCTACTAGTGAATCTAATGTAACACACACCCATACAAGGCGCACGACCCCGTGATGTTTTTCTCACTCCTACTAGTGAATCTAATGTAACACACACCCATACAAGGCGCACCACCCCGTGATGTTTTTCTCACTCCTACTAGTGAATGTAATGTAACACACACCCATACAAGGCGGACCACCCCGTGATGTTTTTCTCACTCCTACTAGTGAATCTAATGTAACACACACCAATACAACTCGCACCATCCCGTGATGTTTTTCTCACTCCTACTAGTGAATCTAATGAAACACACACCCATACAATGCGCACCACCCCGTGATGTTTTTCTCACTGCTACTAGTGAATCTAATGTAACACACACCCATACAATGCGCACCACCCCGTGATGTTTTTCTCACTGCTACTAGTGAATCTAATGTAACACACACCCATACAATGCGCACCACCCCGTGATGTTTTTCTCACTCCTACTAGTGAATGTAATGTAACACACACCCATACAATGCGCACCACCCCGTGATGTTTTTCTCACTGCTACTAGTGAATCTAATGTAACACACACCCATACAATGCGCACCACCCCGTGATGTTTTTCTCACTCCTACTAGTGAATCTAATGTAACACACACCCATACAAGGCGCACCACCCCGTGATGTTTTTCTCACTCCTACTAGTGAATCTAATGTAACACACACCCATACAATGCGCACCACCCCGTGATGTTTTTCTCACTGCTACTAGTGAAACTAATGTAACAACACCCATACAAGGCGCACCACCCCGTGATGTTTTTCTCACTGCTACTAGTGAATCTAATGTAACACACACCCATACAAGGCGCACGACCCCGTGATATTTTTCTCACTCCTACTAGTGAATCTAATGTAACACACACCCATACAAGGCGCACCACCCCGTAATTTTTTTCTCACTCCTACTAGTGAATGTAATGTAACACACACCCATACAAGGCGCACCACCCCGTGATGTTTTTCTCACTCCTACTAGTGAATCTAATGTAACACACACCCATACAATGCGCACCACCCCATGATGTTTTTCTCACTCCTACTAGTGAATCTAATGAAACACACACCCATATAATGCGCACCACCCCGTGATGTTTTTGTCACTGCTACTAGTGAATCTAATGTAACACACACCCATACAATGCGCACCACCCCGTGATGTTTTTGTCACTGCTACTAGTGAATCTAATGTAACACACACCCATACAATGCGCACCACACCGTGATGTTTTTCTCACTCCTACTAGTGAATCTAATGTAACACACACCCATACAATGCGCACCACCCCGTGAGGTTTTTCTCACTCCTACTAGTGAATCTAATGTAACACACACCCATACAATGCGCACCACCCCGTGATGTTTTTCTCACTCCTACTAGTGAATGTAATGTAACACACACCCATACAATGCGCACCACCCCGTGATGTTTTTCTCACTCCTACTAGCGAATCTAATGTAACACACACCCATACAATGCGCACCACCCCGTGATGTTTTTCTCACTCCTACTAGCGAATGTAATGTAACACACACCCATACAATGCGCACCACCCCGTGATGTTTTTCTCACTGCTACTAGTGAATCTAATGTAACACACACCCATACAATGCGCACCACCCCGTGATGTTTTTCTCACTCTTACTAGTGAATCTAATGTAACACACTCCCATACAATGCGCACCACCCCGTGATGTTTTTCTCACTCCTACTAGTGAATGTAATGTAACACACTCCCATACAATGCGCACCACCCCGTGATGTTTTTCTCACTCCTACTAGTGAATATAATGTAACACACACCCATACAATGCGCACCACCCCGTGATGTATTTCTCACTCCTACTAGTGAATGTAATGTAACACACACCCATACAATGCGCACCACCCCGTGATGTTTTTCTCACTCCTTCTTGTGAATGTAATGTAACACACACCCATACAATGCGCACCACCCCGTGATGTTTTTCTCACTCCTACTAGTGAATGTAATGTAACACACACCTTACAATGCGCACCACCCCGTGATGTTTTTCTCACTGCTACTAGTGTATGTAATGTAACACACACCCATACAATGCGCACCACCCCGTGATGTTTTACTCACTGCTACTAGTGAATCTATTGTAACACACACCCATACAATGCGCACCACCCCGTGATGTTTTTCTCACTGCTACTAGTGAATCTAATGTAACACACACCCATACAATGCGCACCACCTCGTGATGTTTTTCTCACTGCTACTAGTGAATGTAATGTAACACACACCCATACAATGCGCACCACCCCGTGATGTTTTTCTCACTTCTACTAGTGAATGTAATGTAACACACACCCATACAATGCGCACCACCCCGTGATGTTTTTCTCACTGCTACTAGTGAATCTAATGTAACACACACCCATACAATGCGCACCACCCCGTGATGTTTTTCTCACTGCTACTAGTGAATCTAAAGTAACACACACCCATACAATGCGCACCACCCCGTGATGTTTTTCTCACTCCTACTAGTGAATCTAATGTAACACACACCCATACAATGCGCACCACCCCGTGATGATTTGCTCACTCCTACTAGTGAATGTAATGTAACACACACCCATAAAAGGCGCACCACCCCGTGGTGTTTTTCTCACGCCTACTAGTGAATGTAATGTAACACACACCCATACAAGGCGCACCACCCCGTGATGTTTTTCTCACTCCTACTAGTGAATCTAATGTAACACACACCCATACAATGCGCACCACCCCATGATGTTTTTCTCACTCCTACTAGTGAATCTAATGTAACACACACCCATACAATGCGCACCACCCCGTGATGTTTTTCTCACTCCTACTAGTGAATCTAATGTAACACACACCCATACAATGCGCACCACCCCGTGATGTTTTTCTCATTCCTACTAGTGAATGTAATGTAACACACACCCATACAAAGCGCACCACCCCGTGATGTTTTTCTCACTCCTACTAGTGAATGTAATGTAACACACACCCATACAAGGCGCACCACCCCGTGATGTTTTTCTCACTCCTACTAGTGAATCTAATGTAACACACACCCATACAAGGCGCACCACCCCGTGATGTTTTTCTCACTCCTACTAGTGAATGTAATGTAACACACACCCATACAAGGCGCACCACCCCGTGATGTTTTTCTCACTCCTACTAGTGAATGTAATGTAACACACACCCATATAAGGCGCACCACCCCGTGATGTTTTTCTCACTCCTACTAGTGAATGTAATGTAACACACACCCATACAAGGCGCACCACCGCGTGATGTTTTTCTCACTCCTACTAGTGAATGTAATGTAACACACACCCATACAAGGCGCACCACCCCATGATGTTTTTCTCACTCCTACTAGTGAATGTAATGTAACACACACCCATACAAGGCGCACCACCCCGTGATGTTTTCCTCACTCCTACTAGTGAATCTAATGTAACACACACCCATACAATGCTCACCACCCCGTGATGTTTTTCTCACTGCTACTAGTGAATCTAATGTAACAACACCCATACAATGCGCACCACCCCGTGATGTTTTTCTCACTGCTACTAGTGAATCTAATGTAACACACACCCATACAAGGCGCACCACCCCGTGATGTTTTTCTCACTCCTACTAGTGAATCTAATGTAACACACACCCATACAATGCGCACCACCCCTTGATGTTTTTCTCACTCCTACTAGTGAATCTAATGTAACACACACCCATACAATGCGCACCACCCCGTGATGTTTTTCTCACTCCTACTAGTGAATGTAATGTAACACACACCCATACAATGCGCACCACCCCGTGATGTTTTTCTCACTCCTACTAGCGAATCTAATGTAACACACACCCATACAATGCGCACCACCCCGTGATGTTTTTCTCACTCCTACTAGCGAATGTAATGTAACACACACCCATACAATGCGCACCACCCCGTGATGTTTTTCTCACTGCTACTAGTGAATCTAATGTAACACACACCCATACAATGCGCACCACCCCGTGATGTTTTTCTCACTCTTACTACTGAATCTAATGTAACACACTCCCATACAATGCGCACCACCCCGTGATGTTTTTCTCACTCCTACTAGTGAATGTAATGTAACACACTCCCATACAATGCGCACCACCCCGTGATGTTTTTCTCACTCCTACTAGTGAATATAATGTAACACACACCCATACAATGCGCACCACCCCGTGATGTATTTCTCACTCCTACTAGTGAATGTAATGTAACACACACCCATACAATGCGCACCACCCCGTGATGTTTTTCTCACTCCTTCTTGTGAATGTAATGTAACACACACCCATACAATGCGCACCACCCCGTGATGTTTTTCTCACTCCTACTAGGGAATGTAATGTAACACACACCCTTACAATGCGCACCACCCCGTGATGTTTTTCTCACTGCTACTAGTGTATGTAATGTAACACACACCCATACAATGCGCACCACCCCGTGATGTTTTACTCACTGCTACTAGTGAATCTATTGTAACACACACCCATACAATGCGCACCACCCCGTGATGTTTTTCTCACTGCTACTAGTGAATCTAATGTAACACACACCCATACAAGGCGCACCACCTCGTGATGTTTTTCTCACTGCTACTAGTGAATGTAATGTAACACACACCCATACAATGCGCACCACCCCGTGATGTTTTTCTCACTGCTACTAGTGAATGTAATGTAACACACACCCATACAATGCGCACCACCCCGTGATGTTTTTCTCACTGCTACTAGTGAATCTAATGTAACACACACCCATACAATGCGCACAACCCCGTGATGTTTTTCTCACTGCTACTAGTGAATCTAATGTAACACACACCCATACAATGCGCACCACCCCGTGATGTTTTTCTCACTCCTACTAGTGAATCTAATGTAACACACACCCATACAATGCGCACCACCCCGTGATGATTTGCTCACTCCTACTAGTGAATGTAATGTAACACACACCCATAAAAGGCGCACCACCCCGTGGTGTTTTTCTCACGCCTACTAGTGAATGTAATGTAACACACACCCATACAAGGCGCACCACCCCGTGATGTTTTTCTCACTCCTACTAGTGAATCTAATGTAACACACACCCATACAATGCGCACCACCCCATGATGTTTTTCTCACTCCTACTAGTGAATCTAATGTAACACACACCCATACAATGCGCACCACCCCGTGATGTTTTTCTCACTCCTACTAGTGAATCTAATGTAACACACACCCATACAATGCGCACCACCCCGTGATGTTTTTCTCATTCCTACTAGTGAATGTAATGTAACACACACCCATACAAAGCGCACCACCCCGTGATGTTTTTCTCACTCCTACTAGTGAATGTAATGTAACACACACCCATACAAGGCGCACCACCCCGTGATGTTTTTCTCACTCCTACTAGTGAATCTAATGTAACACACACCCATACAAGGCGCACCACCCCGTGATGTTTTTCTCACTCCTACTAGTGAATGTAATGTAACACACACCCATACAAGGCGCACCACCCCGTGATGTTTTTCTCACTCCTACTAGTGAATGTAATGTAACACACACCCATATAAGGCGCACCACCCCGTGATGTTTTTCTCACTCCTACTAGTGAATGTAATGTAACACACACCCATACAAGGCGCACCACCGCGTGATGTTTTTCTCACTCCTACTAGTGAATGTAATGTAACACACACCCATACAAGGCGCACCACCCCGTGATGTTTTTCTCACTCCTACTAGTGAATGTAATGTAACACACACCCATACAAGGCGCACCACCCCGTGATGTTTTCCTCACTCCTACTAGTGAATCTAATGTAACACACACCCATACAATGCTCACCACCCCGTGATGTTTTTCTCACTGCTACTAGTGAATCTAATGTAACAACACCCATACACTGCGCACCACCCCGTGATGTTTTTCTCACTGCTACTAGTGAATCTAATGTAACACACACCCATACAAGGCGCACCACCCCGTGATGTTTTTCTCACTCCTACTAGTGAATCTAATGTAACACACACCCATACAAGGCGCACCACCCCGTGATGTTTTTCTCACTCCTACTAGTGAATGCAATGTAACACACACCCATACAAGGCGCACCACCCCGTGATGTTTTTCTCACTGCTACTAGTGAATCTAATGTAACACACACCCATACAATGCGCACCACCCCGTGATGTTTTTCTCACTCCTACTAGTGAATCTAATGAAACACACACCCATACAATGCGCACCACCCCGTGATGTTTTTCTCACTGCTACTAGTGAATCTAATGTAACACACACCCATACAATGCGCACCAACCCGTGATGTTTTTCTCACTGCTACTAGTGAATCTAATGTAACACACACCCATACAATGCGCACCACCCCGTGATGTTTTTCTCACTCCTACTAGTGAATGTAATGTAACACACACCCATACAATGCGCACCACCCCGTGATGTTTTTCTCACTCCTACTAGTGAATGTAATGTAACACACACCCATACAATGCGCACCACCCCGTGATGTTTTTCTCACTGCTACTAGTGAATCTAATGTAACACACACCCATACAATGCGCAGCACCCCGTGATGTTTTTCTCACTGCTACTAGTGAATGTAATGTAACACACACCCATACAATGCGCACCACCCCGTGATGTTTTTCTCACTCCTACTAGTGAATCTAATGTAACACACACCCATACAATGCGCACCACCCCGTGATGTTTTTCTCACTCCTACTAGTGAATCTAATGTAACACACACCCACACAATGCGCACCACCCCGTGATGTTTTTCTCACTCCTACTAGTGAATGTAATGTAACACACACCCATACAATGCGCACCACCCCGTGATGTTTTTCTCACTCCTAATAGTGAATCTAATGTAACACACACCCATACAATGCGCACCACCCCGTGATGTTTTTCTCACTCCTACTAGTGAATCTAATGTAACACACACCCATACAATGCGCACCACCCCGTGATGTTTTTCTCACTCCTACTAGTGAATCTAATGTAACACGCACCCATACAATGCGCACCACCCCGTGATGTTTTTCTCACTGCTACTAGTGAATCTAATGTAACACGCACCCATACAATGCGCACCACCCCGTGATGTTTTTCTCACTCCTACTAGTGAATCTAATGTAACACAAACCCATACAATGCGCACCACCCCTTGATGTTTTTCTCACTCCTACTAGTGATTGTAATGTAACACACACCCATACAATGCGCACCACCCCGTGATGTTTTTCTCACTCCTACTAGTGAATGTAATGTAACACACACCCATACAATGCGCACCACCCCGTGATGTTTTTCTCACTCCTACTAGTGAATCTAATGTAACACACACCCATACAATGCGCACCACCAAGTGATGATTTTCTCACTCCTACTAGTGAATCTAATGTAACACACACCCATAAAATGTGCACCACCCCGTGATGTTTTTCTCACTCCTACTAGTGAATCTAATGTAACACACACATACAATGCGCACCACCCCGTGATGCTTTTCTCACTCCTACTACTGATTGTAATATAACACACACCCATACAATGCGCACCACCACGTGATGTTTTTCTCACTCCTACTAGTGAATGTAATGTAACACACACCCATACAATGCGCACCACCCCGTGATGTTTTTCTCACTCCTACTAGTGAATGTAATGTAACACACACCCATACAATGCGCACCACCCCGTGATGTTTTTCTCACTCCTACTAGTGAATGTAATGTAACACACACCCATACAATGCGCACCACCCCGTGATGTTTTTCTCACTCCTACTAGTGAATGTAATGTAACACACACCCATACAATGCGCACCACCCCGTGATGTTTTTCTCACTCCTACTAGTGAATGTAATGTAACACACACCCATACAATGCGCACCACCCCTTGATGTTTTTCTCACTCCTACTAGTGAATGTAATGTAACACACACCCATACAATGCGCACCACCCCGTGATGATTTTCTCACTCCTACTAGTGAATCTAATGTAACACACACCCATACAATGCGCACCACCCCGTGATGTTTTTCTCACTCCTTCTAGTGAATCTAATGTAACACACACCCATACAATGCGCACCACCCCGTGATGTTTTTCTCACTCCTTCTAGTGAATCTAACGTAACACACACCCATACAATGCGCACCACCCCGTGATGTTTTTCTCACTCCTACTAGTGAATCTAATGTAACACACACCCATACAATGCGCACCACCCCGTGATGTTTTTCTCACTCCTACTAGTGAATCTAATGTAACACACACCCATAAAATGCGCACCACCCCGTGATGTTTTTCTCACTCCTACTAGTGAATGTAATGTAACACACACCCATACAATGCGCACCACCCCGTGATGTTTTTCTCACTCCTACTAGTGAATGTAATGTAACACACACCCATACAATGCGCACCACCACGTGATGTTTTTCTCACTCCTACTAGTGAATGTAATGTAACACACACCCATACAATGCGCACCACCCCGTGATGTTTTTCTCACTCCTACTAGTGAATGTAATGTAACACACACCCATACAATGCGCACCACCCCGTGATGTTTTTGTCACTCCTACTAGTGAATGTAATGTAACACACACCCATACAATGCGCACCTCCCCGTGATGTTTTTCTCACTCCTAGTAGTGAATGTAATGTAACACACACCCATACAATGCGCACCACCCCGTGATGTTTTTCTCACTCCTACTAGTGAATCTAATGTAACACACACATACAATGCGCACCACCCCGTGATGTTTTTCTCACTCCTACTAGTGAATGTAATGTAACACACACCCATACAATGCGCACCACCCCGTGATGTTTTTCTCACTCCTACTAGTGAATCTAATGTAACACAAACCCATACAATGCGCACCACCCCGTGATGTTTTTCTCACTCCTACTAGTGAATCTAATGTAACACACACCCATACAATGCGCACGACCACGTGATGTTTTTCTCACTCCTACTAGTGAATCTAATGTAACACACACCCATACAATGCGCACCACCCCGCGATGTTTTTCTCACTCCTACTAGTGAATCTAATGTAACACACACATACAATGCGCACCACCCCGTGATGCTTTTCTCACTCCTACTAGTGATTGTAATATAACACACACCCATACAATGCGCACCACCACGTGATGTTTTTCTCACTCCTACTAGTGAATGTAATGTAACACACAGCCATACAATGCGCACCACCCCGTGATGTTTTTCTCACTCCTACTAGTGATTGTAATGTAACACACACCCATACAATGCGCACCACCCCGTGATGTTTTTCTCACTCCTACTAGTGAATGTAATGTAACACACACCCATAAAATGCGCACCACCCCGTGATGTTTTTCTCACTCCTACTAGTGAATCTAATGTAACACACACCCATACAATGCGCACCACCCCGTGATGTTTTTCTCACTCCTACTAGTGAATGTAATGTAACACACACCCATACAATGCGCACCACCCCGTGATGTTTTTCTCACTCCTACTAGTGAATGTAATGTAACACACACACATACAATGCGCACCACCCCGTGATGTTTTTCTCACTCCTACTAGTGAATGTAATGTAACACACACCCATACAATGCGCACCACCCCGTGATGTTTTTCTCACTCCTACTAGTGAATGTAATGTAACACACACCCATACAATGCGCACCACCCCGTGATGTTTTTCTCACTCCTACTAGTGAATGTAATGTAACACACACCCATACAATGCGCACCACCCCGTGATGTTTTTGTCACTCCTACTAGTGAATGTAATGTAACACACACCCATACAATGCGCACCTCCCCGTGATGTTTTTCTCACTCCTAGTAGTGAATGTAATGTAACACACACCCACACAATGCGCACCACCCCGTGATGTTTTTCTCACTCCTACTAGTGAATCTAATGTAACACACACATACAATGCGCACCACCCCGTGATGTTTTTCTCACTCCTACTAGTGAATGTAATGTAACACACACCCATACAATGCGCACCACCCCGTGATGTTTTTCTCACTCCTACTAGTGAATCTAATGTAACACAAACCCATACAATGCGCACCACCCCGTGATGTTTTTCTCACTCCTACTAGTGAATCTAATGTAACACACACCCATACAATGCGCACCACCACGTGATGTTTTTCTCACTCCTACTAGTGAATCTAATGTAACACACACCCATACAATGCGCACCACCCCGTGATGTTTTTCTCACTCCTACTAGTGAATCTAATGTAACACACACATACAATGCGCACCACCCCGTGATGCTTTTCTCACTCCTACTAGTGATTGTAATATAACACACACCCATACAATGCGCACCACCACGTGATGTTTTTCTCACTCCTACTAGTGAATGTAATGTAACACACACCCATACAATGCGCACCACCCCGTGATGTTTTTCTCACTCCTACTAGTGAATCTAATGTAACACACACCCATACAATGCGCACCACCCCGTGATGTTTTTCTCACTCCTACTAGTGAATCTAATGTAACACACACATACAATGCGCACCACCCCGTGATGCTTTTCTCACTCCTACTAGTGAATGTAATGTAACTCACACCCATACAATGCGCACCACCCCGTGATGTTTTTCTCACTCCTACTAGTGAATGTAATGTAACACACACCCATACAATGCGCACCACCACGTGATGTTTTTCTCACTCCTACTAGTGAATGTAATGTAACACACACCCATACAATGCGCACCACCCCGTGATGTTTTTCTCACTCCTACTAGTGAATGTAATGTAACACACACCCATACAATGCGCACCACCCCGTGATGTTTTTCTCACTCCTACTAGTGAATCTAATGTAACACACACCCATACAATGCACACCACCCCGTGATGTTTTTCTCACTCCTATTAGTGAATGTAATGTAACACACACCCATACAATGCGCACCACCCCGTGATGTTTTTCTCACTCCTACTAGTGAATGTAATGTAACACACACCCATACAATGCGCACCACCCCGTGATGTTTTTCTCACTCCTACTAGTGAATGTAATGTAACACACACCCATACAATGCGCACCTCCCCGTGATGTTTTTCTCACTCCTAGTAGTGAATCTAATGTAACACACACCCATACAATGCACACCACCCCGTGATGTTTTTCTCACTCCTACTAGTGAATCTAATGTAACACACACCCATACAATGCGCACCACCCCGTGATGTTTTTCTCACTCCTACTAGTGAATCTAATGTAACACACACCCATACAATGCGCACCACCCCGTGATGTTTTTCTCACTCCTACTAGTGAATCTAATGTAACACACACATACAATGCGCACCACCCCGTGATGTTTTTCTCACTCCTACTAGTGAATGTAATGTAACACACACCCATACAATGCGCACCACCCCGTGATGTTTTTCTCACTCCTACTAGTGAATCTAATGTAACACAAACCCATACAATGCGCACCACCCCTTGATGTTTTTCTCACTCCTACTAGTGATTGTAATGTAACACACACCCATACAATGCGCACCACCCCGTGATGTTTTTCTCACTCCTACTAGTGAATGTAATGTAACACACACCCATACAATGCGCACCACCCCGTGATGTTTTTCTCACTCCTACTAGTGAATCTAATGTAACACACACCCATACAATGCGCACCACCACGTGATGATTTTCTCACTCCTACTAGTGAATCTAATGTAACACACACCCATAAAATGTGCACCACCCCGTGATGTTTTTCTCACTCCTACTAGTGAATCTAATGTAACACACACATACAATGCGCACCACCCCGTGATGCTTTTCTCACTCCTACTACTGATTGTAATATAACACACACCCATACAATGCGCACCACCACGTGATGTTTTTCTCACTCCTACTAGTGAATGTAATGTAACACACACCCATACAATGCGCACCACCCCGTGATGTTTTTCTCACTCCTACTAGTGAATGTAATGTAACACACACCCATACAATGCGCACCACCCCGTGATGTTTTTCTCACTCCTACTAGTGAATGTAATGTAACACACACCCATACAATGCGCACCACCCCGTGATGTTTTTCTCACTCCTACTAGTGAATCTAATGTAACCCACACATACAATGCGCACCACCCCGTGATGTTTTTCTCACTCCTACTAGTGAATGTAATGTAACACACACCCATACAATGCGCACCACCCCGTGATGTTTTTCTCACTCCTACTAGTGAATCTAATGTAACACACACCCATACAATGCGCACCACCCCGTGATGTTTTTCTCACTCCTACTAGTGAATGTAATGTAACACACACCCATACAATGCGCACCACCCCGTGATGTTTTTCTCACTCCTACTAGTGAATGTAATGTAACACACACACATACAATGCGCACCACCCCGTGATGTTTTTCTCACTCCTACTAGTGAATGTAATGTAACACACACCCATACAATGCGCACCACCCCGTGATGTTTTTCTCACTCCTACTAGTGAATGTAATGTAACACACACCCATACAATGCGCACCACCCCGTGATGTTTTTCTCACTCCTACTAGTGAATGTAATGTAACACACACCCATACAATGCGCACCACCCCGTGATGTTTTTGTCACTCCTACTAGTGAATGTAATGTAACACACACCCATACAATGCGCACCTCCCCGTGATGTTTTTCTCACTCCTAGTAGTGAATGTAATGTAACACACGCATACAATGCGCACCACCCCGTGATGTTTTTCTCACTCCTACTAGTGAATGTAATGTAACACACACCCATACAATGCGCACCACCCCGTGATGTTTTTCTCACTCCTACTAGTGAATCTAATGTAACACACACATACAATGCGCACCACCCCGTGATGTTTTTCTCACTCCTACTAGTGAATGTAATGTAACACACACCCATACAATGCGCACCACCCCGTGATGTTTTTCTCACTCCTACTAGTGAATCTAATGTAACACAAACCCATACAATGCGCACCACCCCGTGATGTTTTTCTCACTCCTACTAGTGAATCTAATGTAACACACACCCATACAATGCGCACCACCACGTGATGTTTTTCTCACTCCTACTAGTGAATCTAATGTAACACACACCCATACAATGCGCACCACCCCGTGATGTTTTTCTCACTCCTACTAGTGAATCTAATGTAACACACACATACAATGCGCACCACCCCGTGATGCTTTTCTCACTCCTACTAGTGATTGTAATATAACACACACCCATACAATGCGCACCACCACGTGATGTTTTTCTCACTCCTACTAGTGAATGTAATGTAACACACAGCCATACAATGCGCACCACCCCGTGATGTTTTTCTCACTCCTACTAGTGAATGTAATGTAACACACACCCATACAATGCGCACCACCCCGTGATGTTTTTCTCACTCCTACTAGTGAATCTAATGTAACACACACCCATACAATGCGCACCACCCCGTGATGTTTTTCTCACTCCTACTAGTGAATCTAATGTAACACACACATACAATGCGCACCACCCCGTGATGCTTTTCTCACTCCTACTAGTGAATGTAATGTAACACACACCCATACAATGCGCACCACCACGTGATGTTTTTCTCACTCCTACTAGTGAATGTAATGTAACACACACCCATACAATGCGCACCACCCCGTGATGTTTTTCTCACTCCTACTAGTGAATGTAATGTAACACACACCCATACAATGCGCACCTCCCCGTGATGTTTTTCTCACTCCTACTAGTGAATGTAATGTAACACACACCCATACAATGCGCACCACCCCGTGATGTTTTTCTCACTCCTACTAGTGAATGTAATGTAACACACACCCATACAATGCGCACCACCCCGTGATGTTTTTCTCACTCCTACTAGTGAATCTAATGTAACACACACCCATACAATGCGCACCACCCCGTGATGTTTTTCTCACTCCTACTAGTGAATCTAATGTAACACACACCCATACAATGCGCACCACCCCGTGATGTTTTTCTCACTCCTACTAGTGAATGTAATTTAACACACACCCATACAATGCGCACCACCCCGTGATGATTTTCTCACTCCTACTAGTGAATCTAATGTAACACACACCCATACAATGCGCACCACCCCATGATGTTTTTGTCACTCCTTCTAGTGAATGTAATGTAACACACACCCATACAATGCGCACCACCACGTGATGTTTTTCTCACTCCTACTAGTGAATCTAATGTAACACACACCCATACAATGCGCACCACCCCGTGATGTTTTTCTCACTCCTACTAGTGAATCTAATGTAACACACACATACAATGCGCACCACCCCGTGATGCTTTTCTCACTCCTACTAGTGATTGTAATATAACACACACCCATACAATGCGCACCACCACGTGATGTTTTTCTCACTCCTACTAGTGAATGTAATGTAACACACAGCCATACAATGCGCACCACCCCGTGATGTTTTTCTCACTCCTACTAGTGAATGTAATGTAACACACACCCATACAATGCGCACCACCCCGTGATGTTTTTCTCACTCCTACTAGTGAATCTAATGTAACACACACCCATACAATGCGCACCACCCCGTGATGTTTTTCTCACTCCTACTAGTGAATCTAATGTAACACACACATACAATGCGCACCACCCCGTGATGTTTTTCTCACTCCTACTAGTGAATGTAATGTAACACACACCCATACAATGCGCACCACCCCGTGATGTTTTTCTCACTCCTACTAGTGAATCTAATGTAACACACACCCATACAATGCGCACCACCCCGTGATGTTTTTCTCACTCCTACTAGTGAATGTAATGTAACACACACCCATACAATGCGCACCACCCCGTGATGTTTTTCTCACTCCTACTAGTGAATCTAATGTAACACACACCCATACAATGCGCACCACCCCGTGATGTTTTTCTCACTCCTACTAGTGAATCTAATGTAACACACACCCATACAATGCGCACCACCCCGTGATGTTTTTCTCACTCCTACTAGTGAATGTAATTTAACACACACCCATACAATGCGCACCACCCCGTGATGATTTTCTCACTCCTACTAGTGAATCTAATGTAACACACACCCATACAATGCGCACCACCCCGTGATGTTTTTGTCACTCCTTCTAGTGAATCTAATGTAACACACACCCATACAATGCGCACCACACCGTGATGTTTTTCTCACTCCTACTAGTGAATCTAATGTAACACACACCCATACAATGGGCACCACCCCGTGATGTTTTTCTCACTCCTACTAGTGAATCTAATGTAACACACACCCATAAAATGCGCACCACCCCGTGATGTTTTTCTCACTCCTACTAGTGAATGTAATGTAACACACACCCATACAATGCGCACCACCCCGTGATGTTTTTCTCACTCCTACTAGTGAATCTAATGTAACACACACCCATACAATGCGCACCACCCCGTGATGTTTTTCTCACTCCTACTAGTGAATGTAATGTAACACACACCCATACAATGCGCACCACCCCTGATGTTTTTCTCACTCCTACTAGTGAATGTAATGTAACACACACCCATACAATGCGCACCACCCCGTGATGATTTTCTCACTCCTACTAGTGAATCTAATGTAACACACACCCATACAATGCGCACCACCCCGTGATGTTTTTCTCACTCCTTCTAGTGAATCTAATGTAACACACACCCATACAATGCGCACCACCCCGTGATGTTTTTCTCACTCCTTCTAGTGAATCTAACGTAACACACACCCATACAATGCGCACCACCCCCGTGATGTTTTTCTCACTCCTACTAGTGAATCTAATGTAACACACACCCATACAATGCGCACCACCCCGTGATGTTTTTCTCACTCCTACTAGTGAATCTAATGTAACACACACCCATAAAATGCGCACCACCCCGTGATGTTTTTCTCACTCCTACTAGTGAATGTAATGTAACACACACCCATACAATGCGCACCACCCCGTGATGTTTTTCTCACTCCTACTAGTGAATGTAATGTAACACACACCCATACAATGCGCACCACCACGTGATGTTTTTCTCACTCCTACTAGTGAATGTAATGTAACACACACCCATACAATGCGCACCACCCCGTGATGTTTTTCTCACTCCTACTAGTGAATGTAATGTAACACACACCCATACAATGCGCACCACCCCGTGATGTTTTTCTCACTCCTACTAGTGAATCTAATGTAACACACACCCATACAATGCGCACCACCCCGTGATGTTTTTCTCACTCCTACTAGTGAATCTAATGTAACACACACCCATACAATGCGCACCACCCCGTGATGTTTTTCTCACTCCTACTAGTGAATGTAATGTAACACACACCCATACAATGCGCACCACCCCGTGATGTTTTTCTCACTCCTACTAGTGAATCTAATGTAACACACACCCATACAATGCGCACCACCCCGTGATGTTTTTCTCACTCCTACTAGTGAATGTAATGTGACACACACCCATACAATGCGCACCACCCCGAGATGTTTTTCTCACTCCTACTAGTGAATCTAATGTAACACACACCCATACAATGCGCACCACCCCGTGATGTTTTTCTCACTCCTACTAGTGAATCTAATGTAACACACACCCATACAATGCGCACCACCCCGTGATGTTTTTCTCACTCCTACTAGTGAATCTAATGTAACACACACATACAATGCGCACCACCCCGTGATGCTTTTTCTGTACTCCTACTAGTGATTGTAATATAACACACACCCATACAATGCGCACCACCACGTGATGTTTTTCTCACTCCTACTAGTGAATGTAATGTAACACACACCCATACAATGCGCACCACCCCGTGATGTTTTTCTCACTCCTACTAGTGAATGTAATGTAACACACACCCATACAATGCGCACCACCCCGTGATGTTTTTCTCACTCCTACTAGTGAATCTAATGTAACACACACCCATACAATGCGCACCACCCCGTGATGTTTTTCTCACACCTACTAGTGAATGTAATGTAACACACACCCATACAATGCGCACCACCCCGTGATGTTTTTCTCACTCCTACTAGTGAATCTAATGTAACACACACCCATACAATGCGCACCACCCCGTGATGTTTTTCTCACTCCTACTAGTGAATCTAATGTAACACACACCCATACAATGCGCACCACCCCGTGATGTTTTTCTCACTCCTACTAGTGAATGTAATGTAACACACACCCATACAATGCGCACCACCCCGTGATGATTTTCTCACTCCTACTAGTGAATCTAATGTAACACACACCCATACAATGCGCACCACCCCGTGATGTTTTTGTCACTCCTTCTAGTGAATCTAATGTAACACACACCCATACAATGCGCACCACCCCGTGATGTTTTTCTCACTCCTACTAGTGAATCTAATGTAACACACACCCATACAATGCGCACCACCCCGTGATGTTTTTCTCACTCCTACTAGTGAATGCTAATGTAACACACACCCATAAAATGCGCACCACCCCGTGATGTTTTTCTCACTCCTACTAGTGAATGTAATGTAACACACACCCATACAATGCGCACCACCCCGTGATGTTTTTCTCACTCCTACTAGTGAATGTAATGTAACACACACCCATACAATGCGCACCACCCGTGATGTTTTTCTCACTCCTACTAGTGAATGTAATGTAACACACACCCATACAATGCGCACCACCCCGTGATGTTTTTCTCACTCCTACTAGTGAATGTAATGTAACACACACCCATACAATGCGCACCACCCCGTGATGTTTTTCTCACTCCTACTAGTGAATCTAATGTAACACACACCCATACAATGCGCACCACCCCGTGATGTTTTTCTCACTCCTACTAGTGAATCTAATGTAACACACACGCATACAATGCGCACCACCCCGTGATGTTTTTCTCACTCCTACTAGTGAATGTAATTTAACACACACCCATACAATGCGCACCACCCCGTGATGATTTTCTCACTCCTACTAGTGAATCTAATGTAACACACACCCATACAATGCGCACCACCCCGTGATGTTTTTGTCACTCCTTCTAGTGAATCTAATGTAACACACACCCATACAATGCGCACCACCCCGTGATGTTTTTCTCACTCCTACTAGTGAATCTAATGTAACACACACCCATACAATGCGCACCACCCCGTGATGTTTTTCTCACTCCTACTAGTGAATCTAATGTAACACACACCCATAAAATGCGCACCACCCCGTGATGTTTTTCTCCCTCCTACTAGTGAATCTAATGTAACACACACCCATAAAATGCGCACCACCCCGTGATGTTTTTCTCACTCCTACTAGTGAATGTAATGTAACACACACCCATACAATGCGCACCACCCCGTGATGATTTTCTCACTCCTAATAGTGAATCTAATGTAACACACACCCATACAATGCGCACCACCCCGTGATGTTTTTCTCACTCCTTCTAGTGAATCTAATGTAACACACACCCATACAATGCGCACCACCCCGTGATGTTTTTCTCACTCCTACTAGTGAATCTAATGTAACACACACCCATACAATGCGCACCACCCCGTGATGTTTTTCTCACTCCTACTAGTGAATCTAATGTAACACACACCCATAAAATGCGCACCACCCCGTGATGTTTTTCTCACTCCTACTAGTGAATGTAATGTAACACACACCCATACAATGCGCACCACCCCGTGATGTTTTTCTCACTCCTACTAGTGAATGTAATGTAACACACACCCATACAATGCGCACCACCCCGTGATGTTTTTCTCACTCCTACTAGTGAATGTAATGTAACACACACCCATACAATGCGCACCACCCCGTGATGTTTCTCTCACTCCTACTAGTGAATGTAATGTAACACACACCCATACAATGCGCACCACCCCGTGATGTTTTTCTCACTCCTACTAGTGAATGTAATGTAACACACACCCATACAATGCGCACCACCCCGTGATGTTTTTCTCACTCCTACTAGTGAATGTAATGTAACACACACCCATACAATGCGCACCACCCCGTGATGTTTTTCTCACTCCTACTAGTGAATGTAATGTAACACACACCCATACAATGCGCACCACCCCGTGATGTTTTTCTCACTCCTACTAGTGAATCTAATGTAACACACACCCATACAATGCGCACCACCCCGTGATGTTTTTCTCACTCCTACTAGTGAATCTAATGTAACACACACCCATACAATGCGCACCACCCCGTGATGTTTTTCTCACTCCTACTAGTGAATGTAATTTAACACACACCCATACAATGCGCACCACCCCGTGATGATTTTCTCACTCCTACTAGTGAATCTAATGTAACACACACCCATACAATGCGCACCACCCCGTGATGTTTTTGTCACTCCTTCTAGTGAATCTAATGTAACACACACCCATACAATGCTCACCACCCCGTGATGTTTTTCTCACTCCTACTAGTGAATGTAATGTAACACACACCCATACAATGCGCACCACCCCGTGATGTTTTTCTCACTCCTACTAGTGAATCTAATGTGACACACACCCATACAATGCGCACCACCCCGTGATGTTTTTCTCACTCCTACTAGTGAATCTAATGTGACACACACCCATAAAATGCGCACCACCCCGTGATGTTTTTCTCACTCCTACTAGTGAATGTAATGTGACACACACCCATACAATGCGCACCACCCCGTGATGTTTTTCTCACTCCTACTAGTGAATCTAATGTGACACACACCCATACAAGGCTCACCACCCCGTGATGTTTTTCTCACTCCTACTAGTGAATGTAATGTAACACACACCCATACAAGGCGCACCACCCCGAGATGTTTTTCTCACTCCTACTAGTGAATCTAATGTAACACACACCGATACAATGCGCACCACCCCGTGATGTTTTTCTCACTCCTACTAGTGAATCTAATGTAACACACACCCATACAATGCGCACCACCCCGTGATGTTTTTCTCACTCCTACTAGTGAATCTAATGTAACACACACCCATAAAATGCGCACCACCCCGTGATGTTTTTCTCACTCCTACTAGTGAATGTAATGTAACACACACCCATACAATGCGCACCACCCCGTGATGTTTTTCTCACTCCTACTAGTGAATCTAATGTAACACACACCCATACAATGCGCACCACCCCGTGATGTTTTTCTCACTCCTACTAGTGAATGTAATGTAACACACACCCATACAATGCGCACCACCCCGTGATGTTTTTCTCACTCCTACTAGTGAATGTAATGTAACACACACCCATACAATGCGCACCACCCCGTGATGTTTTTCTCACTCCTACTAGTGAATGTAATGTAACACACACCCATACAATGCGCACCACCCCGTGATGTTTTTCTCACTCCTACTAGTGAATGTAATGTAACACACACCCATACAATGCGCACCACCCCTTGATGTTTTTCTCACTCCTACTAGTGAATGTAATGTAACACACACCCATACAATGCGCACCACCCCGTGATGATTTTCTCACTCCTACTAGTGAATCTAATGTAACACACACCCATAAAATGCGCACCACCCCGTGATGTTTTTCTCCCTCCTTCTAGTGAATCTAATGTAACACACACCCATACAATGCGCACCACCCCGTGATGTTTTTCTCACTCCTACTAGTGAATCTAATGTAACACACACCCATACAATGCGCACCACCCCGTGATGTTTTTCTCACTCCTACTAGTGAATCTAATGTAACACACACCCATACAATGCGCACCACCCCGTGATGTTTTTCTCACTCCTACTAGTGAATCTAATGTAACACACACCCATACAATGCGCACCACCCCGTGATGTTTTTCTCACTCCTACTAGTGAATGTAATGTAACACACACCCATACAATGCGCACCACCCCGTGATGTTTTTCTCACTCCTACTAGTGAATGTAATGTAACACACACCCATACAATGCGCACCACCCCGTGATGTTTTTCTCACTCCTACTAGTGAATGTAATGTAACACACACCCATACAATGCGCACCACCCCGTGATGTTTTTCTCACTCCTACTAGTGAATGTAATGTAACACACACCCATACAATGCGCACCACCCCGTGATGTTTTTCTCACTCCTACTAGTGAATCTAATGTAACACACACCCATACAATGCGCACCACCCCGTGATGTTTTTCTCACTCCTACTAGTGAATCTAATGTAACACACACCCATACAATGCGCACCACCCCGTGATGTTTTTCTCACTCCTACTAGTGAATCTAATGTAACACACAAACATACAATGCGCACCACCCCGTGATGTTTTTCTCACTCCTAATAGTGAATCTAATGTAACACACACCCATACAATGCGCACCACCCCGTGATGTTTTTCTCACTCCTACTAGTGAATGTAATTTAACACACACCCATACAATGCGCACCACCCCGTGATGTTTTTCTCACTCCTACTAGTGAATGTAATTTAACACACACCCATACAATGCGCACCACCCCGTGATAATTTTCTCACTCCTACTAGTGAATCTAATGTAACACACACCCATACAATGCGCACCACCCCGTGATGTTTTTGTCACTCCTTCTAGTGAATCTAATGTAACACACACCCATACAATGCTCACCACCCCGTGATGTTTTTCTCACTCCTACTAGTGAATGTAATGTAACACACACCCATACAATGCGCACCACCCGGTGATGTTTTTCTCACTCCTACTAGTGAATCTAATGTAACACACACCCATAAAATGCGCACCACCCCGTGATGTTTTTCTCACTCCTACTAGTGAATCTAATGTAACACACACCCATACAATGCGCACCACCCCGTGATGTTTTTCTCACTCCTACTAGTGAATGTAATGTAACACACACCCATACAATGCGCACCACCCCGTGATGTTTTTCTCACTCCTACTAGTGAATGTAATGTAACACACACCCATACAATGCGCACCACCCCGTGATGTTTTTCTCACTCCTACTAGTGAATGTAATGTAACACACACCCATACAATGCGCACCACCCCGTGATGTTTTTCTCACTCCTACTAGTGAATGTAATGTAACACACACCCATACAATGCGCACCACCCCGTGATGTTTTTCTCACTCCTACTAGTGAATGTAATGTAACACACACCCATACAATGCGCACCACCCCTTGATGTTTTTCTCACTCCTACTAGTGAATGTAATGTAACACACACCCATACAATGCGCACCACCCCGTGATGATTTTCTCACTCCTTCTAGTGAATCTAATGTAACACACACCCATACAATGCGCACCACCACGTGATGTTTTTCTCACTCCTTCTAGTGAATCTAATGTAACACACACCCATACAATGCGCACCACCCCGTGATGTTTTTCTCACTCCTACTAGTGAATCTAATGTAACACACACCCATACAATGCGCACCACCCCGTGATGTTTTTCTCACTCCTACTAGTGAATCTAATGTAACACACACCCATACAATGCGCACCACCCCGTGATGTTTTTCTCACTACTACTAGTGAATCTAATGTAACACACACCCATAAAATGCGCACCACCCCGTGATGTTTTTCTCACTCCTACTAGTGAATGTAATGTAACACACACCCATACAATGCGCACCACCCCGTGATGTTTTTCTCACTCCTACTAGTGAATGTAATGTAACACACACCCATACAATGCGCACCACCCCGTGATGTTTTTCTCACTCCTACTAGTGAATGTAATGTAACACACACCCATACAATGCGCACCACCCCGTGATGTTTTTCTCACTCCTACTAGTGAATGTAATGTAACACACACCCATACAATGCGCACCACCCCGTGATGTTTTTCTCACTCCTACTAGTGAATCTAATGTAACACACACCCATACAATGCGCACCACCCCGTGATGTTTTTCTCACTCCTACTAGTGAATCTAATGTAACACACACCCATACAATGCGCACCACCCCGTGATGTTTTTCTCACTCCTACTAGTGAATCTAATGTGACACACACCCATACAATGCGCACCACCCCGTGATGTTTTTCTCACTCCTACTAGTGAATGTAATGTGACACACACCCATACAATGCGCACCACCCCGTGATGTTTTTCTCACTCCTACTAGTGAATCTAATGTGACACACACCCATACAAGGCTCACCACCCCGTGATGTTTTTCTCACTCCTACTAGTGAATGTAATGTGACACACACCCATACAAGGCGCACCACCCCGAGATGTTTTTCTCACTCCTACTAGTGAATCTAATGTAACACACACCGATACAATGCGCACCACCCCGTGATGTTTTTCTCACTCCTACTAGTGAATCTAATGTAACACACACCCATACAATGCGCACCACCCCGTGATGTTTTTCTCACTCCTACTTGTGAATCTAATGTAACACACACCCATAAAATGCGCACCACCCCGTGATGTTTTTCTCACTCCTACTAGTGAATGTAATGTAACACACACCCATACAATGCGCACCACCCCGTGATGTTTTTCTCACTCCTACTAGTGAATGTAATGTAACACACACCCATACAATGCGCACCACCCCGTGATGTTTTTCTCACTCCTACTAGTGAATGTAATGTAACACACACCCATACAATGCGCACCACCCCGTGATGTTTTTCTCACTCCTACTAGTGAATGTAATGTAACACACACCCATACAATGCGCACCACCCCGTGATGTTTTTCTCACTCCTACTAGTGAATGTAATGTAACACACACCCATACAATGCGCACCACCCCGTGTTGTTTTTCTCACTCCTACTAGTGAATGTAATGTAACACACACCCATACAATGCGCACCACCCCTTGATGTTTTTCTCACTCCTACTAGTGAATGTAATGTAACACACACCCATACAATGCGCACCACCCCGTGATGTTTTTCTCACTCCTTCTAGTGAATCTAATGTAACACACACCCATACAATGCGCACCACCCCGTGATGTTTTTCTCACTCCTTCTAGTGAATCTAATGTAACACACACCCATACAATGCGCACCACCCCGTGATGTTTTTCTCACTCCTACTAGTGAATCTAATGTAACACACACCCATACAATGCGCACCACCCCGTGATGTTTTTCTCACTCCTACTAGTGAATCTAATGTAACACACACCCATACAATGCGCACCACCCCGTGATGTTTTTCTCACTCCTACTAGTGAATCTAATGTAACACACACCCATACAATGCGCACCACCCCGTGATGTTTTTCTCACTCCTACTAGTGAATGTAATGTAACACACACCCATACAATGCGCACCACCCCGTGATGTTTTTCTCACTCCTACTAGTGAATGTAATGTAACACACACCCATACAATGCGCACCACAACGTGATGTTTTTCTCACTCCTACTAGTGAATGTAATGTAACACACACCCATACAATGCGCACCACCCCGTGATGTTTTTCTCACTCCTACTAGTGAATCTAATGTAACACACACCCATACAATGCGCACCACCCCGTGATGTTTTTCTCACTCCTACTAGTGAATCTAATGTAACACACACCCATACAATGCGCACCACCCCGTGATGTTTTTCTCACTCCTACTAGTGAATCTAATGTAACACACACCCATACAATGCGCACCACCCCGTGATGTTTTTCTCACTCCTACTAGTGAATCTAATGTAACACACACCCATACAATGCGCACCACCCCGTGATGTTTTTCTCACTCCTACTAGTGAATGTAATTTAACACACACCCATACAATGCGCACCACCCCGTGATGTTTTTCTCACTCCTACTAGTGAATGTAATTTAACACACACCCATACAATGCGCACCACCCCGTGATGATTTTCTCACTCCTACTAGTGAATCTAATGTAACACACACCCATACAATGCGCACCACCCCGTGATGTTTTTGTCACTCCTTCTAGTGAATCTAATGTAACACACACCCATACAATGCTCACCACCCCGTGATGTTTTTCTCACTCCTACTAGTGAATGTAATGTAACACACACCCATACAATGCGCACCACCCCGTGATGTTTTTCTCACTCCTACTAGTGAATCTAATGTAACACACACCCATAAAATGCGCACCACCCCGTGATGTTTTTCTCACTCCTACTAGTGAATCTAATGTAACACACACCCATACAATGCGCACCACCCCGTGATGTTTTTCTCACTCCTACTAGTGAATGTAATGTAACACACACCCATACAATGCGCACCACCCCGTGATGTTTTTCTCACTCCTACTAGTGAATGTAATGTAACACACACCCATACAATGCGCACCACCCCGTGATGTTTTTCTCACTCCTACTAGTGAATGTAATGTAACACACACCCATACAATGCGCACCACCCCGTGATGTTTTTCTCACTCCTACTAGTGAATGTAATGTAACACACACCCATACAATGCGCACCACCCCTTGATGTTTTTCTCACTCCTACTAGTGAATGTAATGTAACACACACCCATACAATGCGCACCACCCCGTGATGATTTTCTCACTCCTACTAGTGAATCTAATGTAACACACACCCATACAATGCGCCCCACCCCGTGATGTTTTTCTCACTCCTTCTAGTGAATCTAATGTAACACACACCCATACAATGCGCACCACCCCGTGATGTTTTTCTCACTCCTACTAGTGAATCTAATGTAACACACACCCATACAATGCGCACCACCCCGTGATGTTTTTCTCACTCCTACTAGTGAATCTAATGTAACACACACCCATACAATGCGCACCACCCCGTGATGTTTTTCTCACTACTACTAGTGAATCTAATGTAACACACACCCATAAAATGCGCACCACCCCGTGATGTTTTTCTCACTCCTACTAGTGAATCTAATGTAACACACACCCATACAATGCGCACCACCCCGTGATGTTTTTCTCACTCCTACTAGTGAATGTAATGTAACACACACCCATACAATGCGCACCACCCCGTGATGTTTTTCTCACTCCTACTAGTGAATGTAATGTAACACACACCCATACAATGCGCACCACCCCGTGATGTTTTTCTCACTCCTACTAGTGAATGTAATGTAACACACACCCATACAATGCGCACCACCCCGTGATGTTTTTCTCACTCCTACTAGTGAATGTAATGTAACACACACCCATACAATGCGCACCACACCGTGATGTTTTTCTCACTCCTACTAGTGAATCTAATGTAACACACACCCATACAATGCGCACCACCCCGTGATGTTTTTCTCACTCCTACTAGTGAATCTAATATAACACACACCCATACAATGCGCACCACCCCGTGATGTTTTTCTCACTCCTACTAGTGAATCTAATGTAACACACACCCATACAATGCGCACCACCCCGTGATGTTTTTCTCACTCCTACTAGTGAATGTAATTTAACACACACCCATACAATGCGCACCACCCCGTGATGATTTTCTCACTCCTACTAGTGAATCTAATGTAACACACACCCATACAATGCGCACCACCCCGTGATGTTTTTCTCACTCCTTCTAGTGAATCTAATGTAACACACACCCATACAATGCGCACAACCCCGTGATGTTTTTCTCACTCCTACTAGTGAATCTAATGTAACACACACCCATACAATGCGCACAACCCCGTGATGTTTTTCTCACTCCTACTAGTGAATCTAATGTGACACACACCCATACAATGCTCACCACCCCGTGATGTTTTTCTCACTCCTACTAGTGAATGTAATGTGACACACACCCATACAATGCGCACCACCCCGAGATGTTTTTCTCACTCCTACTAGTGAATCTAATGTAACACACACCGATACAATGCGCACCTCCCCGTGATGTTTTTCTCACTCCTACTAGTGAATCTAATGTAACACACACCCATACAATGCGCACCACCCCGTGATGTTTTTCTCACTCCTACTAGTGAATCTAATGTAACACACACATACAATGCGCACCACCCCGTGATGCTTTTCTCACTCCTACTAGTGATTGTAATGTAACACACACCCATACAATGCGCACCACCACGTGATGTTTTTCTCACTCCTACTAGTGGATGTAATGTAACACACACCCATACAATGGGCACCACCCCGTGATGTTTTTCTCACTCCTACTAGTGAATGTAATGTAACACACACCCATACAATGCGCACCACCCCGTGATGTTTTTCTCACTCCTAATAGTGAATCTAATGTAACACACACCCATACAATGCGCACCACCCCGTGATGTTTTTCTCACTCCTACTAGTGAATGTAATGTAACACACACCCATACAATGCGCACCACCCCGTGATGTTTTTCTCACTCCTACTAGTGAATGTAATGTAACACACACCCATACAATGCGCACCACCCCGTGATGTTTTTCTCACTCCTACTAGTGAATGTAATGTAACACACACCCATACAATGCGCACCTCCCCGTGATGTTTTTCTCACTCCTACTAGTGAATCTAATGTAACACACACCCATACAATGCGCACCACCCCGTGATGTTTTTCTCACTCCTACTAGTGAATCTAATGTAACACACACCCATACAATGCGCACAACCCCGTGATGTTTTTCTCACTCCTACTAGTGAATCTAATGTAACACACACCCATACAATGCGCACAACCCCGTGATGTTTTTCTCACTCCTACTAGTGAATCTAATGTAACACACACATACAATGCGCACCACCCCGTGATGTTTTTCTCACTCCTACTAGTGAATGTAATGTAACACACACCCATACAATGCGCACCACCCCGTGATGTTTTCCTCACTCCTACTAGTGAATCTAATGTAACACACACCCATACAATGCGTACCACCCCGTGATGTTTTTCTCACTCCTACTAGTGAATCTAATGTAACACACACCGATACAATGCGCACCACCCCGTGATGTTTTTCTCACTCCTACTAGTGAATCTAATGTAACACACACATACAATGCGCACCACCCCGTGATGTTTTTCTCACTCCTACTAGTGAATGTAATGTAACACACACCCATACAATGCACACCACCCCGTGATGTTTTTCTCACTCCTACTAGTGAATCTAATGTAACACACACCCATACAATGCGCACCACCACGTGATGATTTTCTCACTCCTACTAGTGAATCTAATGTAACACACACCCATACAATGCGCACCACCCCGTGATGTTTTTCTCACTCCTACTAGTGAATCTAATGTAACACACACATACAATGCGCACCACCCCGTGATGCTTTTCTCACTCCTACTAGTGATTGTAATATAACACACACCCATACAATGCGCACCACCACGTGATGTTTTTCTCACTTCTACTAGTGAATGTAATGTAACACACACCCATACAATGCGCACCACCCCGTGATGTTTTTCTCACTCCTACTAGTGAATGTAATGTAACACACACCCATACAATGTGCACCACCCCGTGATGTTTTTCTCACTCCTACTAGTGAATGTAATGTAACACACACCCATACAATGCGCACCACCCCGTGATGTTTTTCTCACTCCTACTAGTGAATGTAATGTAACACACACCCATACAATGTGCACCACCCCGTGATGTTTTTCTCACTCCTACTAGTGAATCTAATGTAACACACAAACATACAATGCGCACCACCCCGTGATGTTTTTCTCACTCCTACTAGTGAATCTAATGTAACACACACCCATACAATGCGCACCACCCCGTGATGTTTTTCTCACTCCTACTAGTGAATGTAATTTAACACACACCCATACAATGCGCACCACCCCGTGTTGATTTTCTCACTCCTACTAGTGAATCTAATGTAACACACACCCATACAATGCGCACCACCCCGTGATGTTTTTGTCACTCCTTCTAGTGAATCTAATGTAACACACACCCATACAATGCGCACCACCCCGTGATGTTTTTCTCACTCCTACTAGTGAATCTAATGTAACACACACCCATACAATGCGCACCACCCCGTGATGTTTTTCTCACTCCTACTAGTGAATCTAATGTAACACACACCCATAAAATGCGCACCACCCCGTGATGTTTTTCTGACTCCTACTAGTGAATGTAATGTAACACACACCCATACAATGCGCACCACCCCGTGATGTTTTTCTCACTCCTACTAGTGAATGTAATGTAACACACACCCATACAATGCGCACCACCCCGTGATGTTTTTCTCACTCCTACTAGTGAATCTAATGTAACACACACCCATACAATGCGCACCACCCCGTGATGTTTTTCTCACTCCTACTAGTGAATCTAATGTAACACACACCCATACAATGCGCACCACCCCGTGATGTTTTTCTCACTCCTACTAGTGAATGTAATGTAACACACACCCATACAATGCGCACCACCCCGTGATGTTTTTCTCACTCCTACTAGTGAATCTAATGTAACACACACCCATACAATGCGTACCACCCCGTGATGTTTTTCTCACTCCTACTAGTGAATCTAATGTAACACACACCCATACAATGCGCACCACCCCGTGATGTTTTTCTCACTCCTACTAGTGAATCTAATGTAACACACACATACAATGCGCACCACCCCGTGATGTTTTTCTCACTCCTACTAGTGAATGTAATGTAACACACACCCATACAATGCGCACCACCCCGTGATGTTTTTCTCACTCCTACTAGTGAATCTAATGTAACACACACCCATACAATGCGCACCACCACGTGATGATTTTCTCACTCCTACTAGTGAATCTAATGTAACACACACCCATACAATGCGCACCACCCCGTGATGTTTTTCTCACTCCTACTAGTGAATCTAATGTAACACACACATACAATGCGCACCACCCCGTGATGCTTTTCTCACTCCTACTAGTGATTGTAATGTAACACACACCCATACAATGCGCACCACCACGTGATGTTTTTCTCACTCCTACTAGTGAATGTAATGTAACACACACCCATACAATGGGCACCACCCCGTGATGTTTTTCTCACTCCTACTAGTGAATGTAATGTAACACACACCCATACAATGCGCACCACCCCGTGATGTTTTTCTCACTCCTAATAGTGAATCTAATGTAACACACACCCATACAATGCGCACCACCCCGTGATGTTTTTCTCACTCCTACTAGTGAATGTAATGTAACACACACCCATACAATGCGCACCACCCCGTGATGTTTTTCTCACTCCTACTAGTGAATGTAATGTAACACACACCCATACAATGCGCACCACCCCGTGATGTTTTTCTCACTCCTACTAGTGAATGTAATGTAACACACACCCATACAATGCGCACCTCCCCGTGATGTTTTTCTCACTCCTACTAGTGAATCTAATGTAACACACACCCATACAATGCGCACCACACCGTGATGTTTTTCTCACTCCTACTAGTGAATCTAATGTAACACACACCCATACAATGCGCACAACCCCGTGATGTTTTTCTCACTCCTACTAGTGAATCTAATGTAACACACACCCATACAATGCGCACAACCCCGTGATGTTTTTCTCACTCCTACTAGTGAATCTAATGTAACACACACATACAATGCGCACCACCCCGTGATGTTTTTCTCACTCCTACTAGTGAATGTAATGTAACACACACCCATACAATGCGCACCACCCCGTGATGTTTTCCTCACTCCTACTAGTGAATCTAATGTAACACACACCCATACAATGCGTACCACCCCGTGATGTTTTTCTCACTCCTACTAGTGAATCTAATGTAACACACACCGATACAATGCGCACCACCCCGTGATGTTTTTCTCACTCCTACTAGTGAATCTAATGTAACACACACATACAATGCGCACCACCCCGTGATGTTTTTCTCACTCCTACTAGTGAATGTAATGTAACACACACCCATACAATGCACACCACCCCGTGATGTTTTTCTCACTCCTACTAGTGAATCTAATGTAACACACACCCATACAATGCGCACCACCACGTGATGATTTTCTCACTCCTACTAGTGAATCTAATGTAACACACACCCATACAATGCGCACCACCCCGTGATGTTTTTCTCACTCCTACTAGTGAATCTAATGTAACACACACATACAATGCGCACCACCCCGTGATGCTTTTCTCACTCCTACTAGTGATTGTAATATAACACACACCCATACAATGCGCACCACCACGTGATGTTTTTCTCACTTCTACTAGTGAATGTAATGTAACACACACCCATACAATGCGCACCACCCCGTGATGTTTTTCTCACTCCTACTAGTGAATGTAATGTAACACACACCCATACAATGTGCACCACCCCGTGATGTTTTTCTCACTCCTACTAGTGAATGTAATGTAACACACACCCATACAATGCGCACCACCCCGTGATGTTTTTCTCACTCCTACTAGTGAATGTAATGTAACACACACCCATACAATGTGCACCACCCCGTGATGTTTTTCTCACTCCTACTAGTGAATCTAATGTAACACACAAACATACAATGCGCACCACCCCGTGATGTTTTTCTCACTCCTACTAGTGAATCTAATGTAACACACACCCATACAATGCGCACCACCCCGTGATGTTTTTCTCACTCCTACTAGTGAATGTAATTTAACACACACCCATACAATGCGCACCACCCCGTGTTGATTTTCTCACTCCTACTAGTGAATCTAATGTAACACACACCCATACAATGCGCACCACCCCGTGATGTTTTTGTCACTCCTTCTACTGAATCTAATGTAACACACACCCATACAATGCGCACCACCCCGTGATGTTTTTCTCACTCCTACTAGTGAATCTAATGTAACACACACCCATACAATGCGCACCACCCCGTGATGTTTTTCTCACTCCTACTAGTGAATCTAATGTAACACACACCCATAAAATGCGCACCACCCCGTGATGTTTTTCTCACTCCTACTAGTGAATGTAATGTAACACACACCCATACAATGCGCACCACCCCGTGATGTTTTTCTCACTCCTACTAGTGAATGTAATGTAACACACACCCATACAATGCGCACCACCCCGTGATGTTTTTCTCACTCCTACTAGTGAATCTAATGTAACACACACCCATACAATGCGCACCACCCCGTGATGTTTTTCTCACTCCTACTAGTGAATCTAATGTAACACACACCCATACAATGCGCACCACCCCGTGATGTTTTTCTCACTCCTACTAGTGAATGTAATGTAACACACACCCATACAATGCGCACCACCCCGTGATGTTTTTCTCACTCCTACTAGTGAATCTAATGTAACACACACCCATACAATGCGTACCACCCCGTGATGTTTTTCTCACTCCTACTAGTGAATCTAATGTAACACACACCCATACAATGCGCACCACCCCGTGATGTTTTTCTCACTCCTACTAGTGAATCTAATGTAACACACACATACAATGCGCACCACCCCGTGATGTTTTTCTCACTCCTACTAGTGAATGTAATGTAACACACACCCATACAATGCGCACCACCCCGTGATGTTTTTCTCACTCCTACTAGTGAATCTAATGTAACACACACCCATACAATGCGCACCACCACGTGATGATTTTCTCACTCCTACTAGTGAATCTAATGTAACACACACCCATACAATGCGCACCACCCCGTGATGTTTTTCTCACTCCTACTAGTGAATCTAATGTAACACACACATACAATGCGCACCACCCCGTGATGCTTTTCTCACTCCTACTAGTGATTGTAATATAACACACACCCATACAATGCGCAACACCACGTGATGTTTTTCTCACTTCTACTAGTGAATGTAATGTAACACACACCCATACAATGCGCACCACCCCGTGATGTTTTTCTCACTCCTACTAGTGAATGTAATGTAACACACACCCATACAATGCGCACCACCCCGTGATGTTTTTCTCACTCCTACTAGTGAATGTAATGTAACACACACCCATACAATGCGCACCACCCCATGATGTTTTTCTCACTCCTACTAGTGAATGTAATGTAACACACACCCATACAATGCGCACCACCCCGTGATGTTTTTCTCACTCCTACTAGTGAATGTAATGTAACACACACCCATACAATGCGCACCACCCCGTGATGTTTTTCTCACTCCTACTAGTGAATCTAGTGTAACACACACCCATACAATGCGCACCACCCCGTGATGTTTTTCTCACTCCTACTAGTGAATCTAATGTAACACACACCCATACAATGCGCACCACCCCGTGATGTTTTTCTCACTCCTACTAGTGAATCTAATGTAACACACACCCATACAATGCGCACCACCCCGTGATGTTTTTCTCACTCCTACTAGTGAATGTAATGTAACACACACCCATACAATGCGCACCACCCCGTGATGTTTTTCTCACTCCTACTAGTGAATGTAATGTAACACACACCCATACAATGCGCACCACCCCGTGATGTTTTTGTCACTCCTTCTAGTGAATCTAATGTAACACACACCCATACAATGCGCACCACCCCGTGATGTTTTTCTCACTCCTACTAGTGAATCTAATGTAACACACACCCATACAATGCGCACCACCCCGTCATGTTTTTCTCACTCCTACTAGTGAATCTAATGTAACACACACCCATACAATGCGCACCACCCCGTGATGTTTTTCTCACTCCTACTAGTGAATCTAACGTAACACACACCCATAAAACGCGCACCACCCCGTGATGTTTTTCTCACTCCTACTAGTGAATGTAATGTAACACACACCCATACAATGCGCACCACCCCGTGATGTTTTTCTCACTCCTACTAGTGAAAGTAATGTAACACACACCCATACAATGCGCACCACCCCGTGATGTTTTTCTCACTCCTACTAGTGAATCTAATGTAACACACACCCATACAATGCGCACCACCCCGTGATGTTTTTCTCACTCCTACTAGTGAATCTAATGTAACACACCACCATAAAATGCGCACCACCCCGTGATGTTTTTCTCACTCCTACTAGTGAATGTAATGTAACACACACCCATACAATGCGCACCACCCCGTGATGTCTTTCTCACTCCTACTAGTGAATCTAATGTAACACACACCCATACAATGCGCACCACCCCGTGATGTTTTTCTCACTCCTACTAGTGAATGTAATGTAACACACACCCATACAATGCGCACCACCCCGTGATGTTTTTCTCACTCCTACTAGTGAATCTAATGTAACACAAACCCATACAATGCGCACCACCCCGTGATGTTTTTCTCACTCCTACTAGTGAATCTAATGTAACACACACATACAATGCGCACCACCCCGTGATGCTTTTCTCACTCCTACTAGTGATTGTAATATAACACACACCCATACAATGCGCAACACCACGTGATGTTTTTCTCACTTCTACTAGTGAATGTAATGTAACACACACCCATACAATGCGCACCACCCCGTGATGTTTTTCTCACTCCTACTAGTGAATGTAATGTAACACACACCCATACAATGCGCACCACCCCGTGATGTTTTTCTCACTCCTACTAGTGAATGTAATGTAACACACACCCATACAATGCGCACCACCCCGTGATGTTTTTCTCACTCCTACTAGTGAATGTAATGTAACACACACCCATACAATGCGCACCACCCCGTGATGTTTTTCTCACTCCTACTAGTGAATGTAATGTAACACACATCCATACAATGCGCACCACCCCGTGATGTTTTTCTCACTCCTACTAGTGAATCTAATGTAACACACACCCATACAATGCGCACCACCCTGTGATGTTTTTCTCACTCCTACTAGTGAATCTAATGTAACACACACCCATACAATGCGCACCACCCCGTGATGTTTTTCTCACTCCTACTAGTGAATCTAATGTAACACACACCCATACAATGCGCACCACCCCGTGATGTTTTTCTCACTCCTACTAGTGAATGTAATTTAACACACACCCATACAATGCGCACCACCCCGTGATGATTTTCTCACTCCTACTAGTGAATCTAATGTAACACACACCCATACAATGCGCACCACCCCGTGATATTTTTGTCACTCCTTCTAGTGAATCTAATGTAACACACACCCATACAATGCGCACCACCCCGTGATGTTTTTCTCACTCCTACTAGTGAATCTAATGTAACACACACCCATACAATGCGCACCACCCCGTGATGTTTTTCTCACTCCTACTAGTGAATCTAATGTAACACACACCCATACAATGCGCACCACCCCGTGATGTTTTTCTCACTCCTACTAGTGAATCTAATGTAACACACACCCATAAAATGCGCACCACCCCGTGATGTTTTTCTCACTCCTACTAGTGAATGTAATGTAACACACACCCATACAATGCGCACCACCCCGTGATGTTTTTCTCACTCCTACTAGTGAATCTAATGTAACACACACCCATACAATGCGCACGACCCCGTGATGTTTTTCTCACTCCTACTAGTGAATCTAATGTAACACACACCCATACAATGCGCACCACCCCGTGATGTTTTTCTCACTCCTACTAGTGAATCTAATGTAACACACACATACAATGCGCACCACCCCGTGATGTTTTTCTCACTCCTACTAGTGAATGTAATGTAACACACACCCATACAATGCGCACCACCCAGTGATGTTTTTCTCACTCCTACTAGTGAATCTAATGTAACACACACCCATACAATGCGTACCACCCCGTGATGTTTTTCTCACTCCTACTAGTGAATCTAATGTAACACACACCCATACAATGCGCACCACCCCGTGATGTTTTTCTCACTCCTACTAGTGAATCTAATGTAACACACACATACAATGCGCACCACCCCGTGATGTTTTTCTCACTCCTACTAGTGAATGTAATGTAACACACACCCATACAATGCGCACCACCCCGTGATGTTTTTCTCACTCCTACTAGTGAATCTAATGTAACACACACCCATACAATGCGCACCACCACGTGATGATTTTCTCACTCCTACTAGTGAATCTAATGTAACACACACCCATACAATGCGCACCACCCCGTGATGTTTTTCTCACTCCTACTAGTGAATCTAATGTAACACACACATACAATGCGCACCACCCCGTGATGCTTTTCTCACTCCTACTAGTGATTGTAATATAACACACACCCATACAATGCGCAACACCACGTGATGTTTTTCTCACTTCTACTAGTGAATGTAATGTAACACACACCCATACAATGCGCACCACCCCGTGATGTTTTTCTCACTCCTACTAGTGAATGTAATGTAACACACACCCATACAATGCGCACCACCCCGTGATGTTTTTCTCACTCCTACTAGTGAATGTAATGTAACACACACCCATACAATGCGCACCACCCCGTGATGTTTTTCTCACTCCTACTAGTGAATGTAATGTAACACACACCCATACAATGCGCACCACCCCGTGATGTTTTTCTCACTCCTACTAGTGAATCTAATGTAACACACACCCATACAATGCGCACCACCCCGTGATGTTTTTCTCACTCCTACTAGTGAATGTAATGTAACACACACCCATACAATGCGCACCACCCCGTGATGTTTTTCTCACTCCTACTAGTGAATCTAATGTAACACACACCCATACAATGCGCACCACCCCGTGATGTTTTTCTCACTCCTACTAGTGAATGTAATTTAACACACACCCATACAATGCGCACCACCCCGTGATGATTTTCTCACTCCTACTAGTGAATCTAATGTAACACACACCCATACAATGCGCACCACCCCGTGATGTTTTTGTCACTCCTTCTAGTGAATCTAATGTAACACACACCCATACAATGCGCACCACCCCGTGATGTTTTTCTCACTCCTACTAGTGAATCTAATGTAACACACACCCATACAATGCGCACCACCCCGTGATGTTTTTCTCACTCCTACTAGTGAATCTAATGTAACACACACCCATACAATGCGCACCACCCCGTGATGTTTTTCTCACTCCTACTAGTGAATCTAATGTAACACACACCCATAAAACGCGCACCACCCCGTGATGTTTTTCTCACTCCTACTAGTGAATCTAATGTAACACACACCCATACAATGCGCACCACCCCGTGATGTTTTTCTCACTCCTACTAGTGAAAGTAATGTAACACACACCCATACAATGCGCACCACCCCATGATGTTTTTCTCACTCCTACTAGTGAATCTAATGTAACACACACCCATACAATGCGCACCACCCCGTGATGTTTTTCTCACTCCTACTAGTGAATCTAATGTAACACACACCCATACAATGCGCACCACCCCGTGATGTTTTTCTCACTCCTACTAGTGAATGTAATGTAACACACACCCATACAATGCGCACCACCCCGTGATGTTTTTCTCACTCCTACTAGTGAATCTAATGTAACACACACCCATACAATGCGCACCACCCCGTGATGTTTTTCTCACTCCTACTAGTGAATGTAATGTAACACACACCCATACAATGCGCACCACCCCGTGATGTTTTTCTCACTCCTACTAGTGAATCTAATGTAACACAAACCCATACAATGCGCACCACCCCGTGATGTTTTTCTCACTCCTACTAGTGATTGTAATATAACACACACCTATACAATGCGCACCACCCCGTGATGTTTTTCTCACACCTACTAGTGAAGGTAATGTAACACACACCCATACAATGCGCACCACACCGTGATGTTTTTCTCACTCCTACTAGTGAATGTAATGTAACACACACCCATACAATGCGCACCACCCCGTGATGTTTTTCTCACTCCTACTAGTGAATCTAATGTAACACACACCCTTACAATGCGCACCACCCCGTGATGTTTTTCTCACTCCTACTAGTGAATGTAATGTAACACACACCCATACAATGCGCACCACCCCGTGATGTTTTTCTCACTCCTACTAGTGAATGTAACGTAACACACACCCATACAATGCGCACCACCCCGTGATGTTTTTCTCACTCCTACTAGTGAATCTAATGTAACACACACCCATTCAATGCGCACCACCCCGTGATGTTTTTCTCACTCCTACTAGTGAATGTAATGTAACACACACCCATACAATGCGCACCACCCCGTGATGTTTTTCTCACTCCTACTAGTGAATCTAATGTAACACACACCCATACAATGCGCACCACCCCGTGATGTTTTTCTCACTCCTACTAGTGAATCTAATGTAACACACACATACAATGCGCACCACCCCGTGATGTTTTTCTCACTCCTACTAGTGAATGTAATGTAACACACACCCATACAATGCGCACCACCCCGTGATGTTTTTCTCACTCCTACTAGTGAATCTAATGTAACACAAACCCATACAATGCGCACCACCCCGTGATGTTTTTCTCACTCCTACTAGTGAATCTAATGTAACACACACCCATACAATGCGCACCACCACGTGATGTTTTTCTCACTCCTACTAGTGAATCTAATGTAACACACACCCATACAATGCGCACCACCCCGTGATGTTTTTCTCACTCCTACTAGTGAATCTAATGTAACACACACATACAATGCGCACCACCCCGTGATGCTTTTCTCACTCCTACTAGTGATTGTAATATAACACACACCCATACAATGCGCACCACCACGTGATGTTTTTCTCACTCCTACTAGTGAATGTAATGTAACACACAGCCATACAATGCGCACCACCCCGTGATGTTTTTCTCACTCCTACTAGTGATTGTAATGTAACACACACCCATACAATGCGCACCACCCCGTGATGTTTTTCTCACTCCTACTAGTGAATGTAATGTAACACACACCCATACAATGCGCACCACCCCGTGATGTTTTTCTCACTCCTACTAGTGAATGTAATGTAACACACACACATACAATGCGCACCACCCCGTGATGTTTTTCTCACTCCTACTAGTGAATGTAATGTAACACACACCCATACAATGCGCACCACCCCGTGATGTTTTTCTCACTCCTACTAGTGAATGTAATGTAACACACACCCATACAATGCGCACCACCCCGTGATGTTTTTCTCACTCCTACTAGTGAATGTAATGTAACACACACCCATACAATGCGCACCACCCCGTGATGTTTTTGTCACTCCTACTAGTGAATGTAATGTAACACACACCCATACAATGCGCACCTCCCCGTGATGTTTTTCTCACTCCTAGTAGTGAATGTAATGTAACACACACCCATACAATGCGCACCACCCCGTGATGTTTTTCTCACTCCTACTAGTGAATCTAATGTAACACACACATACAATGCGCACCACCCCGTGATGTTTTTCTCACTCCTACTAGTGAATGTAATGTAACACACACCCATACAATGCGCACCACCCCGTGATGTTTTTCTCACTCCTACTAGTGAATCTAATGTAACACAAACCCATACAATGCGCACCACCCCGTGATGTTTTTCTCACTCCTACTAGTGAATCTAATGTAACACACACCCATACAATGCGCACCACCACGTGATGTTTTTCTCACTCCTACTAGTGAATCTAATGTAACACACACCCATACAATGCGCACCACCCCGTGATGTTTTTCTCACTCCTACTAGTGAATCTAATGTAACACACACATACAATGCGCACCACCCCGTGATGCTTTTCTCACTCCTACTAGTGATTGTAATATAACACACACCCATACAATGCGCACCACCACGTGATGTTTTTCTCACTCCTACTAGTGAATGTAATGTAACACACAGCCATACAATGCGCACCACCCCGTGATGTTTTTCTCACTCCTACTAGTGAATGTAATGTAACACACACCCATACAATGCGCACCACCCCGTGATGTTTTTCTCACTCCTACTAGTGAATCTAATGTAACACACACCCATACAATGCGCACCACCCCGTGATGTTTTTCTCACTCCTACTAGTGAATCTAATATAACACACACATACAATGCGCACCACCCCGTGATGCTTTTCTCACTCCTACTAGTGAATGTAATGTAACACACACCCATACAATGCGCACCACCCCGTGATGTTTTTCTCACTCCTACTAGTGAATGTAATGTAACACACACCCATACAATGCGCACCACCACGTGATGTTTTTCTCACTCCTACTAGTGAATGTAATGTAACACACACCCATACAATGCGCACCACCCCGTGATGTTTTTCTCACTCCTACTAGTGAATGTAATGTAACACACACCCATACAATGCGCACCACCCCGTGATGTTTTTCTCACTCCTACTAGTGAATCTAATGTAACACACACCCATACAATGCACACCACCCCGTGATGTTTTTCTCACTCCTATTAGTGAATGTAATGTAACACACACCCATACAATGCGCACCACCCCGTGATGTTTTTCTCACTCCTACTAGTGAATGTAATGTAACACACACCCATACAATGCGCACCACCCCGTGATGTTTTTCTCACTCCTACTAGTGAATGTAATGTAACACACACCCATACAATGCGCACCTCCCCGTGATGTTTTTCTCACTCCTAGTAGTGAATCTAATGTAACACACACCCATACAATGCACACCACCCCGTGATGTTTTTCTCACTCCTACTAGTGAATCTAATGTAACACACACCCATACAATGCGCACCACCCCGTGATGTTTTTCTCACTCCTACTAGTGAATCTAATGTAACACACACCCATACAATGCGCACCACCCCGTGATGTTTTTCTCACTCCTACTAGTGAATCTAATGTAACACACACATACAATGCGCACCACCCCGTGATGTTTTTCTCACTCCTACTAGTGAATGTAATGTAACACACACCCATACAATGCGCACCACCCCGTGATGTTTTTCTCACTCCTACTAGTGAATCTAATGTAACACAAACCCATACAATGCGCACCACCCCTTGATGTTTTTCTCACTCCTACTAGTGATTGTAATGTAACACACACCCATACAATGCGCACCACCCCGTGATGTTTTTCTCACTCCTACTAGTGAATGTAATGTAACACACACCCATACAATGCGCACCACCCCGTGATGTTTTTCTCACTCCTACTAGTGAATCTAATGTAACACACACCCATACAATGCGCACCACCACGTGATGATTTTCTCACTCCTACTAGTGAATCTAATGTAACACACACCCATAAAATGTGCACCACCCCGTGATGTTTTTCTCACTCCTACTAGTGAATCTAATGTAACACACACATACAATGCGCACCACCCCGTGATGCTTTTCTCACTCCTACTACTGATTGTAATATAACACACACCCATACAATGCGCACCACCACGTGATGTTTTTCTCACTCCTACTAGTGAATGTAATGTAACACACACCCATACAATGCGCACCACCCCGTGATGTTTTTCTCACTCCTACTAGTGAATGTAATGTAACACACACCCATACAATGCGCACCACCCCGTGATGTTTTTCTCACTCCTACTAGTGAATGTAATGTAACACACACCCATACAATGCGCACCACCCCGTGATGTTTTTCTCACTCCTACTAGTGAATGTAATGTAACACACACCCATACAATGCGCACCACCCCGTGATGTTTTTCTCACTCCTACTAGTGAATGTAATGTAACACACACCCATACAATGCGCACCACCCCGTGATGTTTTTCTCACTCCTACTAGTGAATCTAATGTAACACACACCCATACAATGCGCACCACCCCGTGATGTTTTTCTCACTCCTACTAGTGAATGTAATGTAACACACACCCATACAATGCGCACCACCCCGTGATGTTTTTCTCACTCCTACTAGTGAATGTAATGTAACACACACACATACAATGCGCACCACCCCGTGATGTTTTTCTCACTCCTACTAGTGAATGTAATGTAACACACACCCATACAATGCGCACCACCCCGTGATGTTTTTCTCACTCCTACTAGTGAATGTAATGTAACACACACCCATACAATGCGCACCACCCCGTGATGTTTTTCTCACTCCTACTAGTGAATGTAATGTAACACACACCCATACAATGCGCACCACCCCGTGATGTTTTTGTCACTCCTACTAGTGAATGTAATGTAACACACACCCATACAATGCGCACCTCCCCGTGATGTTTTTCTCACTCCAAGTAGTGAATGTAATGTAACACACACATACAATGCGCACCACCCCGTGATGTTTTTCTCACTCCTACTAGTGAATGTAATGTAACACACACCCATACAATGCGCACCACCCCGTGATGTTTTTCTCACTCCTACTAGTGAATCTAATGTAACACACACATACAATGCGCACCACCCCGTGATGTTTTTCTCACTCCTACTAGTGAATGTAATGTAACACACACCCATACAATGCGCACAACCCCGTGATGTTTTTCTCACTCCTACTAGTGAATCTAATGTAACACAAACCCATACAATGCGCACCACCCCGTGATGTTTTTCTCACGCCTACTAGTGAATCTAATGTAACACACACCCATACAATGCGCACCACCACGTGATGTTTTTCTCACTCCTACTAGTGGATCTAATGTAACACACACCCATACAATGCGCACCACCCCGTGATGTTTTTCTCACTCCTACTAGTGAATCTAATGTAACACACACATACAATGCGCACCACCCCGTGATGCTTTTCTCACTCCTACTAGTGATTGTAATATAACACACACCCATACAATGCGCACCACCACGTGATGTTTTTCTCACTCCTACTAGTGAATGTAATGTAACACACAGCCATACAATGCGCACCACCCCGTGATGTTTTTCTCACTCCTACTAGTGAATGTAATGTAACACACACCCATACAATGCGCACCACCCCGTGATGTTTTTCTCACTCCTACTAGTGAATCTAATGTAACACACACCCATACAATGCGCACCACCCCGTGATGTTTTTCTCACTCCTACTAGTGAATCTAATGTAACACACACATACAATGCGCACCACCCCGTGATGCTTTTCTCACTCCTACTAGTGAATGTAATGTAACACACACCCATACAATGCGCACCACCACGTGATGTTTTTCTCACTCCTACTAGTGAATGTAATGTAACACACACCCATACAATGCGCACCACCCCGTGATGTTTTTCTCACTCCTACTAGTGAATGCAATGTAACACACACCCATAAAATGCGCACCACCCCGTGATGTTTTTCTCACTCCTACTAGTGAATGTAATGTAACACACACCCATACAATGCGCACCACCCCGTGATGTTTTTCTCACTCCTACTAGTGAATGTAATGTAACACACACCCATACAATGCGCACCACCCCGTGATGTTTTTCTCACTCCTACTAGTGAATCTAATGTAACACACACCCATACAATGCGCACCACCCCGTGATGTTTTTCTCACTCCTACTAGTGAATCTAATGTAACACACACCCATACAATGCGCACCACCCCGTGATGTTTTTCTCACTCCTACTAGTGAATGTAATTTAACACACACCCATACAATGCGCACCACCCCGTGATGATTTTCTCACTCCTACTAGTGAATCTAATGTAACACACACCCATACAATGCGCACCACCCCGTGATGTTTTTGTCACTCCTTCTAGTGAATGTAATGTAACACACACCCATACAATGCGCACCACCACGTGATGTTTTTCTCACTCCTACTAGTGAATCTAATGTAACACACACCCATACAATGCGCACCACCCCGTGATGTTTTTCTCACTCCTACTAGTGAATCTAATGTAACACACATACAATGCGCACCACCCCGTGATGCTTTTCTCACTCCTACTAGTGATTGTAATATAACACACACCCATACAATGCGCACCACCACGTGATGTTTTTCTCACTCCTACTAGTGAATGTAATGTAACACACACCCATACAATGCGCACCACCCCGTGATGTTTTTCTCACTCCTACTAGTGAATCTAATGTAACACACACCCATACAATGCGCACCACCCCGTGATGTTTTTCTCACTCCTACTAGTGAATCTAATGTAACACACACATACAATGCGCACCACCCCGTGATGTTTTTCTCACTCCTACTAGTGAATGTAATGTAACACACACCCATACAATGCGCACCACCCCGTGATGTTTTTCTCACTCCTACTAGTGAATGTAATGTAACACACACCCATACAATGCGCACCACCCCGTGATGTTTTTCTCACTCCTACTAGTGAATGTAATGTAACACACACCCATACAATGCGCACCACCCCGTGATGTTTTTCTCACTCCTACTAGTGAATCTAATGTAACACACACCCATACAATGCGCACCACCCCGTGATGTTTTTCTCACTCCTACTAGTGAATCTAATGTAACACACACCCATACAATGCGCACCACCCCGTGATGTTTTTCTCACTCCTACTAGTGAATGTAATTTAACACACACCCATACAATGCGCACCACCCCGTGATGATTTTCTCACTCCTACTAGTGAATCTAATGTAACACACACCCATACAATGCGCACCACCCCGTGATGTTTTTGTCACTCCTTCTAGTGAATCTAATGTAACACACACCCATACAATGCGCACCACCCCGTGATGTTTTTCTCACTCCTACTAGTGAATCTAATGTAACACACACCCATACAATGGGCACCACCCCGTGATGTTTTTCTCACTCCTACTAGTGAATCTAATGTAACACACACCCATAAAATGCGCACCACCCCGTGATGTTTTTCTCACTCCTACTAGTGAATGTAATGTAACACACACCCATACAATGCGCACCACCCCGTGATGTTTTTCTCACTCCTACTAGTGAATCTAATGTAACACACACCCATACAATGCGCACCACCCCGTGATGTTTTTCTCACTCCTACTAGTGAATGTAATGTAACACACACCCATACAATGCGCACCACCCCTTGATGTTTTTGTCACTCCTACTAGTGAATGTAATGTAACACACACCCATACAATGCGCACCACCCCGTGATGATTTTCTCACTCCTACTAGTGAATCTAATGTAACACACACCCATACAATGCGCACCACCCCGTGATGTTTTTCTCACTCCTTCTAGTGAATCTAATGTAACACACACCCATACAATGCGCACCACCCCGTGATGTTTTTCTCACTCCTTCTAGTGAATCTAACGTAACACACACCCATACAATGCGCACCACCCCGTGATGTTTTTCTCACTCCTACTAGTGAATCTAATGTAACACACACCCATACAATGCGCACCACCCCGTGATGTTTTTCTCACTCCTACTAGTGAATCTAATGTAACACACACCCATAAAATGCGCACCACCCCGTGATGTTTTTCTCACTCCTACTAGTGAATGTAATGTAACACACACCCATACAATGCGCACCACCCCGTGATGTTTTTCTCACTCCTACTAGTGAATGTAATGTAACACACACCCATACAATGCGCACCACCACGTGATGTTTTTCTCACTCCTACTAGTGAATGTAATGTAACACACACCCATACAATGCGCACCACCCCGTGATGTTTTTCTCACTCCTACTAGTGAATGTAATGTAACACACACCCATACAATGCGCACCACCCCGTGATGTTTTTCTCACTCCTACTAGTGAATCTAATGTAACACACACCCATACAATGCGCACCACCCCGTGATGTTTTTCTCACTCCTACTAGTGAATCTAATGTAACACACACCCATAAAATGCGCACCACCCCGTGATGTTTTTCTCACTCCTACTAGTGAATGTAATGTAACACACACCCATACAATGCGCACCACCCCGTGATGTTTTTCTCACTCCTACTAGTGAATCTAATGTAACACACACCCATACAATGCGCACCACCCCGTGATGTTTTTCTCACTCCTACTAGTGAATGTAATGTGACACACACCCATACAATGCGCACCACCCCGAGATGTTTTTCTCACTCCTACTAGTGAATCTAATGTAACACACACCCATACAATGCGCACCACCCCGTGATGTTTTTCTCACTCCTACTAGTGAATCTAATGTAACACACACCCATACAATGCGCACCACCCCGTGATGTTTTTCTCACTCCTACTAGTGAATCTAATGTAACACACACATACAATGCGCACCACCCCGTGATGCTTTTCTCACTCCTACTAGTGATTGTAATATAACACACACCCATACAATGCGCACCACCACGTGATGTTTTTCTCACTCCTACTAGTGAATGTAATGTAACACACACCCACACAATGCGCACCACCCCGTGATGTTTTTCTCACTCCTACTAGTGAATGTAATGTAACACACACCCATACAATGCGCACCACCCCGTGATGTTTTTCTCACTCCTACTAGTGAATCTAATGTAACACACACCCATACAATGCACACCACCCCGTGATGTTTTTCTCACTCCTATTAGTGAATGTAATGTAACACACACCCATACAATGCGCACCACCCCGTGATGTTTTTCTCACTCCTACTAGTGAATGTAATGTAACACACACCCATACAATGCGCACCACCCCGTGATGTTTTTCTCACTCCTACTAGTGAATGTAATGTAACACACACCCATACAATGCGCACCTCCCCGTGATGTTTTTCTCACTCCTAGTAGTGAATCTAATGTAACACACACCCATACAATGCGCACCACCCCGTGATGTTTTTCTCACTCCTACTAGTGAATCTAATGTAACACACACCCATACAATGCGCACCACCCCGTGATGTTTTTCTCACTCCTACTAGTGAATCTAATGTAACACACACCCATACAATGCGCACCACCCCGTGATGTTTTTCTCACTCCTACTAGTGAATCTAATGTAACACACACATACAATGCGCACCACCCCGTGATGTTTTTCTCACTCCTACTAGTGAATGTAATGTAACACACACCCATACAATGCGCACCACCCCGTGATGTTTTTCTCACTCCTACTAGTGAATCTAATGTAACACAAACCCATACAATGCGCACCACCCCGTGATGTTTTTCTCACTCCTACTAGTGATTGTAATGTAACACACACCCATACAATGCGCACCACCCCGTGATGTTTTTCTCACTCCTACTAGTGAATGTAATGTAACACACACCCATACAATGCGCACCACCCCGTGATGTTTTTCTCACTCCTACTAGTGAATCTAATGTAACACACACCCATACAATGCGCACCACCACGTGATGATTTTCTCACTCCTACTAGTGAATCTAATGTAACACACACCCATAAAATGTGCACCACCCCGTGATGTTTTTCTCACTCCTACTAGTGAATCTAATGTAACACACACATACAATGCGCACCACCCCGTGATGCTTTTCTCACTCCTACTACTGATTGTAATATAACACACACCCATACAATGCGCACCACCATGTGATGTTTTTCTCACTCCTACTAGTGAATGTAATGTAACACACACCCATACAATGCGCACCACCCCGTGATGTTTTTCTCACTCCTACTAGTGAATGTAATGTAACACACACCCATACAATGCGCACCACCCCGTGATGTTTTTCTCACTCCTACTAGTGAATGTAATGTAACACACACCCATACAATGCGCACCACCCCGTGATGTTTTTCTCACTCCTACTAGTGAATGTAATGTAACACACACCCATACAATGCGCACCACCCCGTGATGTTTTTCTCACTCCTACTAGTGAATGTAAAGTAACACACACCCATACAATGCGCACCACCCCGTGATGTTTTTCTCACTCCTACTAGTGAATCTAATGTAACACACACCCATACAATGCGCACCACCCCGTGATGTTTTTCTCACTCCTACTAGTGAATGTAATGTAACACACACCCATACAATGCGCACTACCCCGTGATGTTTTTCTCACTCCTACTAGTGAATGTAATGTAACACACACACATACAATGCGCACCACCCCGTGATGTTTTTCTCACTCCTACTAGTGAATGTAATGTAACACACACCCATACAATGCGCACCACCCCGTGATGTTTTTCTCACTCCTACTAGTGAATGTAATGTAACACACACCCATACAATGCGCACCACCCCGTGATGTTTTTCTCACTCCTACTAGTGAATGTAATGTAACACACACCCATACAATGCGCACCACCCCGTGATGTTTTTGTCACTCCTACTAGTGAATGTAATGTAACACACACCCATACAATGCGCACCTCCCCGTGATGTTTTTCTCACTCCTAGTAGTGAATGTAATGTAACACACACCCATACAATGCGCACCACCCCGTGATGTTTTTCTCACTCCTACTAGTGAATCTAATGTAACACACACATACAATGCGCACCACCCCGTGATGTTTTTCTCACTCCTACTAGTGAATGTAATGTAACACACACCCATACAATGCGCACCACCCCGTGATGTTTTTCTCACTCCTACTAGTGAATCTAATGTAACACAAACCCATACAATGCGCACCACCCCGTGATGTTTTTCTCACTCCTAGTAGTGAATCTAATGTAACACACACCCATACAATGCGCACCACCACGTGATGTTTTTCTCACTCCTACTAGTGAATCTAATGTAACACACACCCATACAATGCGCACCACCCCGTGATGTTTTTCTCACTCCTACTAGTGAATCTAATGTAACACACACATACAATGCGCACCACCCCGTGATGCTTTTCTCACTCCTACTAGTGATTGTAATATAACACACACCCATACAATGCGCACCACCACGTGATGTTTTTCTCACTCCTACTAGTGAATGTAATGTAACACACAGCCATACAATGCGCACCACCCCGTGATGTTTTTCTCACTCCTACTAGTGAATGTAATGTAACACACACCCATACAATGCGCACCACCCCGTGATGTTTTTCTCACTCCTACTAGTGAATCTAATGTAACACACACCCATACAATGCGCACCACCCCGTGATGTTTTTCTCACTCCTACTAGTGAATCTAATGTAACACACACATACAATGCGCACCACCCCGTGATGCTTTTCTCACTCCTACTAGTGAATGTAATGTAACACACACCCATACAATGCGCACCACCCCGTGATGTTTTTCTCACTCCTACTAGTGAATGTAATGTAACACACACCCATACAATGCACACCACCCCGTGATGTTTTTCTCACTCCTACTAGTGAATGTAATGTAACACACACCCATACAATGCGCACCACCCCGTGATGTTTTTCTCACTCCTACTAGTGAATCTAATGTAACACACACCCATACAATGCGCACCACCCCGTGATGTTTTTCTCACTCCTACTAGTGAATGTAATGTAACACACACCCATACAATGCGCACCACCCCGTGATGTTTTTCTCACTCCTACTAGTGAATCTAATGTAACACACACCCATACAATGCGCACCACCCCGTGATGTTTTTCTCACTGCTACTAGTGAATCTAATGTAACACACACCCATACAATGCGCACCACCCCGTGATGTTTTTCTCACTCCTACTAGTGAATGTAATTTAACACACACCCATACAATGCGCACCACCCCGTGATGATTTTCTCACTCCTACTAGTGAATCTAATGTAACACACACCCATACAATGCGCACCACCCCGTGATGTTTTTGTCACTCCTTCTAGTGAATCTAATGTAACACACACCCATACAATGCGCACCACCCCGTGATGTTTTTCTCACTCCTACTAGTGAATCTAATGTAACACACACCCATACAATGGGCACCACCCCGTGATGTTTTTCTCACTCCTACTAGTGAATCTAATGTAACACACACCCATAAAATGCGCACCACCCCGTGATGTTTTTCTCACTCCTACTAGTGAATGTAATGTAACACACACCCATACAATGCGCACCACCCCGTGATGTTTTTCTCACTCCTACTAGTGAATCTAATGTAACACCCACCCATACAATGCGCACCACCCCGTGATGTTTTTCTCACTCCTACTAGTGAATGTAATGTAACACACACCCATACAATGCGCACCACCCCGTGATGTTTTTCTCACTCCTACTAGTGAATGTAATGTAACACACACCCATACAATGCGCACCACCCCGTGATGTTTTTCTCACTCCTACTAGTGAATGTAATGTAACACACACCCATACAATGCGCACCACCCCTTGATGTTTTTCTCACTCCTACTAGTGAATGTAATGTAACACACACCCATACAATGCGCACCACCCCGTGATGATTTTCTCACTCCTACTAGTGAATCTAATGTAACACACACCCATACAATGCGCACCACCCCGTGATGTTTTTCTCACTCCTTCTAGTGAATCTAATGTAACACACACCCATACAATGCGCACCACCCCGTGATGTTTTTCTCACTCCTTCTAGTGAATCTAACGTAACACACACCCATACAATGCGCACCACCCCGTGATGTTTTTCTCACTCCTACTAGTGAATCTAATGTAACACACACCCATACAATGCGCACCACCCCGTGATGTTTTTCTCACTCCTACTAGTGAATCTAATGTAACACACACCCATAAAATGCGCACCACCCCGTGATGTTTTTCTCACTCCTACTAGTGAATGTAATGTAACACACACCCATACAATGCGCAACACCCTGTGATGTTTTTCTCACTCCTACTAGTGAATGTAATATAACACACACCCATACAATGCGCACCACCACGTGATGTTTTTCTCACTCCTACTAGTGAATGTAATGTAACACACACCCATACAATGCGCACCACCCCGTGATGTTTTTCTCACTCCTACTAGTGAATGTAATGTAACACACACCCATACAATGCGCACCACCCCGTGATGTTTTTCTCACTCCTACTAGTGAATCTAATGTAACACACACCCATACAATGCGCACCACCCCGTGATGTTTTTCTCACTCCTACTAGTGAATCTAATGTAACACACACCCATAAAATGCGCACCACCCCGTGATGTTTTTCTCACTCCTACTAGTGAATGTAATGTAACACACACCCATACAATGCGCACCACCCCGTGATGTTTTTCTCACTCCTACTAGTGAATCTAATGTAACACACACCCATACAATGCGCACCACCCCGTGATGTTTTTCTCACTCCTACTAGTGAATGTAATGTGACACACACCCATACAATGCGCACCACCCCGAGATGTTTTTCTCACTCCTACTAGTGAATCTAATGTAACACACACCCATACAATGCGCACCACCCCGTGATGTTTTTCTCACTCCTACTAGTGAATCTAATGTAACACACACCCATACAATGCGCACCACCCCGTGATGTTATTCTCACTCCTACTAGTGAATCTAATGTAACACACACATACAATGCGCACCACCCCGTGATGCTTTTCTCACTCCTACTAGTGATTGTAATATAACACACACCCATACAATGCGCACCACCACGTGATGTTTTTCTCACTCCTACTAGTGAATGTAATGTAACACACACCCATACAATGCGCACCACCCCGTGATGTTTTTCTCACTCCTACTAGTGAATGTAATGTAACACACACCCATACAATGCGCACCACCCCGTGATGTTTTTCTCACTCCTACTAGTGAATCTAATGTAACACACACCCATACAATGCGCACCACCCCGTGATGTTTTTCTCACTCCTATTAGTGAATGTAATGTAACACACACCCATACAATGCGCACCACCCCGTGATGTTTTTCTCACTCCTACTAGTGAATGTAATGTAACACACACCCATACAATGCGCACCACCCCGTGATGTTTTTCTCACTCCTACTAGTGAATGTAATGTAACACACACCCATACAATGCGCACCTCCCCGTGATGTTTTTCTCACTCCTAGTAGTGAATCTAATGTAACACACACCCATACAATGCGCACCACCCCGTGATGTTTTTCTCACTCCTACTAGTGAATCTAATGTAACACACACCCATACAATGCGCACCAGCCCGTGATGTTTTTCTCACTCCTACTAGTGAATCTAATGTAACACACACCCATACAATGCGCACCACCCCGTGATGTTTTTCTCACTCCTACTAGTGAATCTAATGTAACACACACATACAATGCGCACCACCCCGTGATGTTTTTCTCACTCCTACTAGTGAATGTAATGTAACACACACCCATACAATGCGCACCACCCCGTGATGTTTTTCTCACTCCTACTAGTGAATCTAATGTAACACAAACCCATACAATGCGCAAAACCCCGTGATGTTTTTCTCACTCCTACTAGTGATTGTAATGTAACACACACCCATACAATGCGCACCACCCCGTGATGTTTTTCTCACTCCTACTAGTGAATGTAATGTAACACACACCCATACAATGCGCACCACCCCGTGATGTTTTTCTCACTCCTACTAGTGAATCTAATGTAACACACACCCATACAATGCGCACCACCACGTGATGATTTTCTCACTCCTACTAGTGAATCTAATGTAACACACACCCATAAAATGTGCACCACCCCGTGATGTTTTTCTCACTCCTACTAGTGAATCTAATGTAACACACACATACAATGCGCACCACCCCGTGATGCTTTTCTCACCCCTACTACTGATTGTAATATAACACACACCCATACAATGCGCACCACCATGTGATGTTTTTCTCACTCCTACTAGTGAATGTAATGTAACACACACCCATACAATGCGCACCACCCCGTGATGTTTTTCTCACTCCTACTAGTGAATGTAATGTAACACACACCCATACAATGCGCACCACCCCGTGATGTTTTTCTCACTCCTACTAGTGAATGTAATGTAACACACACCCATACAATGCGCACCACCCCGTGATGTTTTTGTCACTCCTAATAGTGAATGTAATGTAACACACACCCATACAATGCGCACCTCCCCGTGATGTTTTTCTCACTCCTAGTAGTGAATGTAATGTAACACACACCCATACAATGCGCACCACCCCGTGATGTTTTTCTCACTCCTACTAGTGAATCTAATGTAACACACACATACAATGCGCACCACCCCGTGATGTTTTTCTCACTCCTACTAGTGAATGTAATGTAACACACACCCATACAATGCGCACCACCCCGTGATGTTTTTCTCACTCCTACTAGTGAATGTAATGTAACACAAACCCATACAATGCGCACCACCCCGTGATGTTTTTCTCACTCCTACTAGTGAATCTAATGTAACACACACCCATACAATGCGCACCACCACGTGATGTTTTTCTCACTCCTACTAGTGAATCTAATGTAACACACACCCATACAATGCGCACCACCCCGTGATGTTTTTCTCACTCCTACTAGTGAATCTAATGTAACACCCACATACGATGCGCACCACCCCGTGATGCTTTTCTCACTCCTACTAGTGATTGTAATATAACACACACCCATACAATGCGCACCACCACGTGATGTTTTTCTCACTCCTACTACTGAATGTAATGTAACACACACCCATACAATGCGCACCACCCCGTGATGTTTTTCTCACTCCTACTAGTGAATGTAATGTAACACACACCCATACAATGCGCACCACCCCGTGATGTTTTTCTCACTCCTACTAGTGAATGTAATGTAACACACACCCATACAATGCGCACCACCCCGTGATGTTTTTCTCACTCCTACTAGTGAATGTAATGTAACACACACCCATACAATGCGCACCACCCCGTGATGCTTTTCTCACTCCTACTACTGATTGTAATATAACACACACCCATACAATGCGCACCACCATGTGATGTTTTTCTCACTCCTACTAGTGAATGTAATGTAACACACACCCATACAATGCGCACCACCCCGTGATGTTTTTCTCACTCCTACTAGTGAATGTAATGTAACACACACCCATACAATGCGCACCACCCCGTGATGTTTTTCTCACTCCTACTAGTGAATGTAATGTAACACACACCCATACAATGCGCACCACCCCGTGATGTTTTTGTCACTCCTAATAGTGAATGTAATGTAACACACACCCATACAATGCGCACCTCCCCGTGATGTTTTTCTCACTCCTAGTAGTGAATGTAATGTAACACACACCCATACAATGCGCACCACCCCGTGATGTTTTTCTCACTCCTACTAGTGAATCTAATGTAACACACACATACAATGCGCACCACCCCGTGATGTTTTTCTCACTCCTACTAGTGAATGTAATGTAACACACACCCATACAATGCGCACCACCCCGTGATGTTTTTCTCACTCCTACTAGTGAATGTAATGTAACACAAACCCATACAATGCGCACCACCCCGTGATGTTTTTCTCACTCCTACTAGTGAATCTAATGTAACACACACCCATACAATGCGCACCACCACGTGATGTTTTTCTCACTCCTACTAGTGAATCTAATGTAACACACACCCATACAATGCGCACCACCCCGTGATGTTTTTCTCACTCCTACTAGTGAATCTAATGTAACACCCACATACAATGCGCACCACCCCGTGATGCTTTTCTCACTCCTACTAGTGATTGTAATATAACACACACCCATACAATGCGCACCACCACGTGATGTTTTTCTCACTCCTACTACTGAATGTAATGTAACACACATCCATACAATGCGCACCACCCCGTGATGTTTTTCTCACTCCTACTAGTGAATGTAATGTAACACACACCCATACAATGCGCACCACCCCGTGATGTTTTTCTCACTCCTACTAGTGAATGTAATGTAACACACACCCATACAATGCGCACCACCCCGTGATGTTTTTCTCACTCCTACTAGTGAATGTAATGTAACACACACCCATACAATGCGCACCACCCCGTGATGTTTTTCTCACTCCTACTAGTGAATCTAATGTAACACACACCCATACAATGCGCACCACCCCGTGATGTTTTTCTCACTCCTACTAGTGAATCTAATGTAACACACACCCATACAATGCGCACCACCCCGTGATGTTTTTCTCACTCCTACTAGTGAATGTAATTTAACACACACCCATACAATGCGCACCACCCCGTGATGATTTTCTCACTCCTACTAGTGAATCTAATGTAACACACACCCATACAATGCGCACCACCCCGTGATGTTTTTGTCACTCCTTCTAGTGAATCTAATGTAACACACACCCATACAATGCGCACCACCCCGTGATGTTTTTCTCACTCCTACTAGTGAATCTAATGTAACACACACCCATACAATGCGCACCACCCCGTGATGTTTTTCTCACTCCTACTAGTGAATCTAATGTAACACACACCCATAAAATGCGCACCACCCCGTGATGTTTTTCTCACTCCTACTAGTGAATGTAATGTAACACACACCCATACAATGCGCACCACCCCGTGATGTTTTTCTCACTCCTACTAGTGAATGTAATGTAACACACACCCATACAATGCGCACCACCCCGTGATGTTTTTCTCACTCCTACTAGTGAATGTAATGTAACACACACCCATACAATGCGCACCACCCCGTGATGTTTTTCTCACTCCTACTAGTGAATGTAATGTAACACACACCCATACAATGCGCACCACCCCGTGATGTTTTTCTCACTCCTACTAGTGAATCTAATGTAACACACACCCATACAATGCGCACCACCCCGTGATGTTTTTCTCACTCCTACTAGTGAATCTAATGTAACACACACGCATACAATGCGCACCACCCCGTGATGTTTTTCTCACTCCTACTAGTGAATGTAATTTAACACACACCCATACAATGCGCACCACCCCGTGATGATTTTCTCACTCCTACTAGTGAATCTAATGTAACACACACCCATACAATGCGCACCACCCCGTGGTGTTTTTGTCACTCCTTCTAGTGAATCTAATGTAACACACACCCATACAATGCGCACCACCCCGTGATGTTTTTCTCACTCCTACTAGTGAATCTAATGTAACACACACCCATACAATGCGCACCACCCCGTGATGTTTTTCTCACTCCTACTAGTGAATCTAATGTAACACACACCCATAAAATGCGCACCACCCCGTGATGTTTTTCTCCCTCATACTAGTGAATCTAATGTAACACACACCCATAAAATGCGCACCACCCCGTGATGTTTTTCTCACTCCTACTAGTGAATGTAATGTAACACACACCCATACAATGCGCACCACCCCGTGATGTTTTTCTCACTCCTACTAGTGAATCTAATGTGACACACACCCATACAATGCGCACCACCCCGTGATGTTTTTCTCACTCCTACTAGTGAATGTAATGTGACACACACCCATACAATGCGCACCACCCCGAGATGTTTTTCTCACTCCTACTAGTGAATCTAATGTAACACACACCCATACAATGCGCACCACCCCGTGATGTTTTTCTCACTCCTACTAGTGAATGTAATGTAACACACACCCATACAATGCGCACCACCCCGTGATGTTTTTCTCACTCCTACTAGTGAATGTAATGTAACACACACCCATACAATGCGCACCTCCCCGTGATGTTTTTCTCACTCCTACTAGTGAATCTAATGTAACACACACCCATACAATGCGCACCACTCCGTGATGTTTTCTCACTCCTACTAGTGAATCTAATGTAACACACACCCATACAATGCGCACCACCCCGTGATGTTTTTCTCACTCCTACTAGTGAATCTAATGTAACACACACATACAATGCGCACCACCCCGTGATGTTTTTCTCACTCCTACTAGTGAATGTAATGTAACACACACCCATACAATGCGCACCACCCCGTGATGTTTTTCTCACTCCTACTAGTGAATCTAATGTAA